>NW_010111830.1:0-32059 GCF_000699245.1 Pterocles gutturalis
ATATATATATATATAAAAAAAAAAAAACCCACTTACTGAAAATTTCTGCTATGATTGAGAACATTTTCCAGTAAGATTAAACCTCTCCATTTCCCCTGCTGGAAACATTCCTCATCCCTAAATTCTGCTGCAAGAGCAAATATGTCCTAGAAAAGCCATACAATGCTTCTCCAGACCTGCAGAGAACTATCTCCTACAACTTTACATCTCTCCTACAATACACAACAGCTCTTTCCTGGAACTTTAGGACTTGCAATACTTGGAAGGGATCTCTCCTCTGTACCCTAGCCTGTCAGTGAGCCCTCAGTCTGGGCGAGCAGCCGCTGCCCTGGCCTTTGGCACCCGTATGAGGTCAGTGCGGGCTCCATGATGGTCTCCGCCCAGTCTCTGGTGCAGTGACCACACAGACCAGTGGCAGAGCAGGAGTGGCCTCAGGCCTTCTTACTACGTGACACAGGTGGTCCGTGACACTACCATGACTTGGGACCATGCCTTTGAATCTGGGATGATGAGAAGTTAGCTTAAACCGATGTTTCTGCACTAGATCCTTGTACCATGTTTGTGTGCTACAGCTCTTCTTCATACACAACAGACTGGTCAACAACAGCTGGTCCCCCTCATATCCTTCCCGCGCCCTGACAGGTCTTGCACCATAGCCTGAACAATCCCCGCTGCTTCTGGTGCTCTGCCCACCTCCTGCCTCTTGAGTACCCCAGCTTGAGCCCACGGTGCCCAACCCCTGTGGTGCCTCAGTCGTTGGGGAGCTCCATGGCCAAAGGAAAGCCCTACAAAACCCCACCACAGCCAAGTGTTGCCATTTCTCCCCTGTGGTACAGTCTGTAAGGCTCATCTCCCATCTCATCACCCAAAGGACAGTGTGAGAGAAGAAATTAGAGATGCAATCATGTGGTTTACTCAGCTCCGCAGGTTTCTTTTGCCACTGGCTGTCTCCCACATATTGAAAAATCACAAACTCCCACTCGAGCCTCTACAACATCCATGAGAGAAAAACTGGGTATTGAGATGGGAGCAGAGAGCTTAGACATATTTCCTCACACCCACTCCTTTGCTCTAAATTTACAGGAATTTAAGCCTGTCCCCAGTAAAAAAAAAAAAAAAAAAAAAAAAAAAATAATTAATCCTAGGAAACGGCCACTCAACTCTCCCCCAATTTAATCCCTGTTGTATTTTCCTTTTAAAATAAAAAAGAACTATATAGAGCTAACCACTTGGCAAAAATACTTTGCTACTGTAAAGAATTTTTCTCTGAACTATTTATCTTAAACCATGTCAGAGCAGGCATCAAAGGCAGCCGTGGCATCGGCGGAGTGCACACTGTGCACACTGTCACTTACTGTGATTGAAAGGACAGTATGTTTTCAAACAACTATACTTGTGTGAAGTGTCATCAGATCTGACTGCTTAATCCCGATTTAAAAAAAAAAAAAAAAAAAAAAAGAAAAAAGAAAAAAGGGCTGTTCCATTCAGAGGTGAGACTACACTGATGACATTGTCCAGGAGTAATTTGATAGAGACAGTGGATAATCACAGCAGCCACGAGTGACTAGATTAGTGACAGGGTGCATCTCGGAGTCATCACCATATTGAACATACAGTGCCATCAGGCAAGGATGAAAACCAAGGAGAGATGGTTTAGAAGTTGGATACAGCAACAAGCAAGATTTGCCAGGAGAATTTACACTTTGCAGTTTGCCTTCCCTTTCCCACAGAATGCTACAAAAATTCAAGATACAGCACTGTCAGATGAGCCTGAATCTAAAAGGAAATGGAGTTCTACAAAGTGTCTTGAAAAATTGCCGTTGTCCTTCAGGAGAATCCTACTAAATTCCATCAAAAAAAGCAAACTCAAAAGAAAAAAACATGAAGTCATGGAAGCTGTTGCTTCGGAAATTTAAAGTGATACAGGAAAAAAGTCAGAAAATATAAGCAAGGAATAATTTTGGGTTGGCAGGGGGTTGAACTAAAATATTACACGACCTATTTTTCTGTTTATGATTTAAATCTAAGGCTCTTACTACTTTTACTAATTAGGGCAAAAGTACTGATCACTGCACAAAGTCACTTAAAAGTAACATCAGACTCTTAGTAACACCTTGAAAACAGCGTTCTGCCTATGTGTGATAAGAAGGCATTTAAATTTGCTCATTTACAAAAGTTCATCTGTTTGGGACCTAACCAGGAAGCGTACGGCATCTTGACAATTCATCACGTTAAGGAGAGTGTGACTCCAGCAGACTTTGTTCTATTCCGCTGCGTGTTATCTCCCTGCACATTCCCAGGGCTACACTATAAAAGATTGCAAGGTGACAGAATATGTTCATACAGCCTCTAAGTGCTCCTTCGCAGTATACACTGTAGTCTGTTACCCTGAGGCACTAGTGTTTAATGATGCTGTTGTATGGCATTAGTTAGTATTCTCTAAGTGGATCTTATAGGAATGTATTCTAAATTATATATTGAAAAGTTAATATTGGTAAAGAGAAAATATTAAGAGACAGAGGTTGCTTTCGCAGGTACCTATACAGGTGGGTACAGTTTCAAAGTTTACCAGAACTCCTTGTGATACAATCAAGCCTGTAATCCCTAAAATGATCTAGCCCTGCCTCTGCCCAATCCAGGTCGACAAGACTGGAAAAGTATCTTGTCTGCTGGTGTTTCCTTCTGCTCTTACCTGTAGCCAGATACAAATGGACAAAAGAAAGCTTAGCTAATTTTTTTGAATCATTTGCTTTCCAAAGCTTCATATAAGCGAAACATCACACATCATAATTGTTCAGTTAACCAGCATTTTTATTAAGCACCTATTAACTTCTATCAATGCCATGTTCTCTAATGGTCACAGTAATTTCCTTGCTTCCAGCTATTATTTGTCATACACTTCCCTGCACGCACGTGTGTGTCAGAGAAAGAGTCAGAGAGGAGGAAGGAGATGGGGGTAACAGAGAGGAGGAAGAAGGCTGGAAAGTGGGGGTCACTGAATGAAAGAGGAAATGGAGATGTAGAATTATAGGCACAGCACACAGTGACACCTAGAGTCAATCCTGCCTAATACTATCCCATTGTAAATCCTTGCTCTCTGGCTCTCTCTCCCTCCCCTGTTCTCTAAAAACTTTGTTTATAGCTGCAACTGATGTTTCCATGCTCCAGCTCTACCTCTGGCTTAATTTAAAAAAAAAAAAATTAAAAACCCAAACTGAAACAAAAACCACCAGCAAACCAAAACAAAACATACAAAACCAAAGACTTAAGTAAAAATGTCACAGCTGTTTTCAATGAGGCTAGAAAAATCTGGAGAGATTGCCAGCACGAACCCCTTTTTTAAAACAAAATGGAACATTTTGAAGATCTGAAGAAGAAACACAGGAATTCAGCACAGAGATAACCCTGAAGCAGACAGGCATTTATTAATTTCCTCATAAAAAACCCTCTTAACTTAGCCATATGTGAAGTTTCTTAAAAGTGCCAACTGCATGTGCTACCTAGGAGCCCTTGAGAGTGTGGCTGCTGCACGTGCCCTGTGCAAGCTCAGACACCCATGGACCTGAGCTCTGAATAACACGCAGCCAGGGCAGTGCACCTCTCTGAGCCCAGAGGACACCCCATGTCCTCACCTCTGCCCTTCTTCTTACTGCTGCTGGTGGTTCCTCTCAGAAAGTGCATTATGTGTATAATTTTGATTCTGCTATTTCCCATCTTTGAAGTTCAGCTTGCAAACTAACCATTCCTTAAATATTTGTGGGTAGATATACATGATGCCAAATCCTTGCATGGCAGCAAGAAGCCCAGAAATAAAGCTGTTGGGAATATTCTTGATTGTGACTGATAAAAAAATGGAAACAGTGATGTTCAAGTTATTCTTCAGAAAAAGAATACAATCAAATATAAACATGAGTGACAGCAAGTAATTTGATCAACTCTTCTGACCACTGAGACATTATTCAAGCCCTAGTGTCTAAGAAAGGCAGTGTCTTTTGTCCCTTTGACTTTGAATGTCTGATTAAGTGAAAGAAATTCATCTAATTAAGATATCCAGAGGATCATATTCAGCTTTTTGTGATTTATTGCAGAATTTTAAAAGTTAACTTTGTTTTACTGTGACTTTCATATATTAAAATTCAAGACCATCTGCACAGACTTTATCCATGCATATTTCAAACTCTGGAAGAGCTCAAGTTTGAATTAGTGCTGATGTGTGGACATTGTTCATCATTAACACACTGTACGTGTGCCCAGAAGAAAGGTCAAGGGATGCTGAAATAAAAAAAACTCCCAATCGACACCTGCTACAGAATAATGATATTGTGCCAAGCCAGGATTAAATACCTGTTTGTGAAACGGGCAGCTAGTAGAAAGGTGGGGGGACGCGTGAGAGGATAATGTTATGTAATGCACTTTCCACTCTGTGGTCGGTTAATTTTTGAAAGCTGTACCAAGGAGTACAGCTATAACTTGAAAAGGACCAAGCACTGGGTACAAACTTGAAAAATAAATAAATAAACGAATATCCAGCATCTGTTAGTGTAACACCTCAGATTTTGCATGGTCTGAACAAGGAGTAAAGGAGAAGGGACTATAAATCTGAGTAGAAAATGAGAATTCTTCAAATCAATATGCTTTCCCTATAAGTGAGTGATATTTAAAAGAAAACAATTTTTTATTTGAATGAAATCTTGGAAAGCTCACAAGCTAAGCTTATTTTCCTAAGAAAATGTGCCTTGTCTCAGCCCCATAACCTGCAAGTTGGACTTTGCAGACCTATTTGTCTTTATTTATGTGCTGTTCCTCTCGATTCAGTCAAATGGTATTTAAGGCCTTACAAGTTAGTTGCTGTTAGGAAGAGCAGCTCATGCTAACAGACACTGTTCAGCCCAAACTTGCTTTTTTAAATAGAATTTCTAAAAGATCTGTCTCTCTGAAAACCACAGATATGAGAAGAGGTTGCATTCTGCTCAGCAGTTCAAGAGCTCCAAAAAGCTCTGTACCACTGCTTCCTCCAGGCCATACACACAACTGCCCTCCGCTTCTCTATAAACACATTCTCCTTCCTTTCTACCTCTCAGGCAGAAGCACGTACAGCTGCAAACAGCACATGCCTCAGCTCCTGCGTTTGCAGACTGCTTCAGAGAGCACAGTCAAAACACCAGAGGCCAGCTCCGCTTACCCAGTCTGTCTTGGGGTGGCAAGTTCCTGTGGCATATACTCCAAAAAATTTATTTTACTGCTTTTAGTATAAGCAATGATTAACAGTCTTAAGTAGTTATATTCTTCTAGCATAACCATCCTTTTCTGATCATCTAGATGAATCTCCATCGGTTAGAGATGGAGACCGGTAGCAAACTGTTCCCATGTGAACACAAGTGATTTTAAGGCAGATATTTACATATGAACAGTGTTACCAATAAACAGCCCAAATCAGTTCTGTGGTGGAAACAGCTTAAAAATCCTGCACCTTACTTGCTCAGACAAGTTGAAATGTATTGAGCTATCAATCAGGTAAGCAGTGACAATGTCCCTACTACTTGCACATGACATTGGGGTCCGTAAATAATGCTGCTATCAGTAGTGACACAGCCCCAGTGTAAGTTTGGTTCAGGGAAAGAAAAAAAAAAGTAGTAAATATAAAAATGAATAGTTTTTGTGTCCCCATGCAAATTCAATTTATATAGGCATTATACACATTTCCCGCAGTAATACAGCATCTCCCTTTCTACGAGCTGCACACTGTGTGTTGACACAAATACCACATGAACTGAAATGAAGACAGGCCAGCACCATCCTTCACAATGGGACATTTGCTGAAACAGCGGTACACAGCCGATCACTGCAAAGTCTCACAGTTTCCATTTCTCCTGCCAATTCACTGTTTAAAAATCGCACATGCCATAACTCTGACACCGCGGCCCCAGACAGCACAGCCTCAGTTATGATGGCACCACTGGCAAAATCTCAGTGGTAAAGGCAACAGGAAGGTGACGCAGAGCCCAGTGTTCTTCTAAACCTCAGCATGACGCTATGATTGCCTTCTGCTCACTTTAGACCAGGCTGCAGCCGCCCACCACCCAAGAGAGTAAGCATGGAAAAAGAGGAGAGCAAGGAGGAGAGAGTTTGGAGCCCCCTGCACTTTGCCCAGGGATCCATGAACAGGATATACCCAAAAGATGCTTCTGTTTTAAAAGATGTGACTTAAAGCAAACTGTCCAAAATAACTAGGTAGTAAACCTCATGGCAGCAACAAACCTCAAGCTTCCATTCAGGTTCACACCAACTCTATTTTCAGTTTTTTTTCAAACACCTCCTGCCTTCCATCCCTGGGTAATTCCCTCAACAATCTCAACATTTCCAAAAAAAAAAAAATCAAAGGAAGTACCCAGGGACCGGTGCCCACAGAAGTATGTGTAACAAGGAACATAGCATGTCCTCCTGGACTGGTCAGGGAAAATACAGTGTGGAGGGTCACATAGATACTGGCACTGGAGTCCGAAATATTTGTATTTTTACCATGTTGTAGTCTATGACAAAGTCCTACCAGACAGTCTGAGACCATTCACAGGGGCTGAATGAGGATCTGAATACTTGGGTTGATATTACAGACTATGACAAGGTACAAATTAGCATCTTATTTCCACTTCTTGTACTATAGCCCATAGTAAGCATACAAGTAGGGCTCAAAAACTGTCTCTCTTCCATATAAACTTCACGTTCGCAAGTTCTGAACACTCGGGGTTAACATTTCTAGCCTGGGAAGCTCATTGAAACATCTTTCACATTTTTGTGCAACAGTGAAATGTCAGGAAAGGTGGAGCATCAAACATTATCCCCCAATCTCTGACCCTGTTATAAGGGGGCACAGTTCAACTGGACATCCTTTGATTTTTGACCAATTAAATTGTAAACCTGTGGGAATTCAAAATGTGTGCAACTGCCAGACGTGGGATCCAGGGAGAGCATGCTGTTCAGGTGAACACTCTGACCACAGGTTTACTTCTTACCCTTTGAAGTAGGCCGTCATCCATTTGGACAGAGAATGAAGTGTGAAATATGGAGGCTTTACAACATGTAATGACTGCGACAATTTAGTTAAAGCTGATTTTCAGAAGCCAAGAGCTGAATTTCAAATTAAATTCCTTATCAGTGACCACCATGACAGAGTGTACATTGAGGAAATTATTTATTCCAACATGATATAATTAATTGTAATATGTTCTTTAAGTTCTGCATGGCATTCTAGGCACTGGACAAATACCAAAGCTGTAACTCAAACTATATGGAGGCCTATTATTCATATATGTTGTGCAGGGTGTTCATTTAGTAGGTTCCCAATGAAAACCAAATACACTTGATAAAATACTTTGAATTTCTAAATTTTGGTAACAAATTTATTTCTTGCTCTTTGACCAGTTTAGAGAATGACAGAAACTTTGTTTTTTAAGTCTGTTTCCTCCCAAAATAAAACTATATTATTGTCATGTCTGACCAGCTCTGCTCCTTGGCTGTAGCGCATTATGTTGGCTTTTTCACATCCTGGCTAAAGCTCCATGGTCAGGCTAGAGAAATAATGAATTGTGTGCTTTCTGTATCTACATATGCACTTTAATATTGCCCTCTGATATCTGTCGAGAGAGACTGAGAGCTTACAAGAATTTACGTGAAAAGGAAAACATCTTCAGCTCCACTTATTCAAGTATTGCACTTTTTGAAGCTGAAAGATAGGGCTGGAAAGACTCACTTCTGCATGAGATACCCACCAGGTAATTGCTCATCTGAGTTGCAAAGAGAGACCAGAATTTCTGTAACAATTGTGCCGCAGCTGGTGGCACCAGCACGAGATGTACCTGCTCTCCTGCCTGAGCACAGCGGTGAGAAGCTGAGGAAGGACTGGGATCCTTCCGCATGAGCACCAGGTCTTCTAGCTTCGTTAGACTGAATGAAGGCTGATCGGCAAGTCTGCTGCAGATCATGACAGAAGGGGGAACTGTCAGTTAAATTTCCTCAGCTCAGCTACAGTGTCCATGTTCATCCACAATTACAGCTGATCTTGAGAATGACGAGATATAACCTGAAGCTTTTTGGCAACAAACCCTCAATTTGAGTAAAGGCTGAGAACCTCCTTGCAGCAAGCGGACAGCTTCTGTGCAGTCACCGCGGCCTGTCTGACACGTTGCTTTACGTTTCCCAGAGGATTCCATAGGATTTTGCTCATGGAAGAGAATTGTAGAAGCAACATTTCTATTACACCCAGGCCGATGTAGAAAACTTTGTGGCAGAAGAGTATTCAGTTAAACCGAAATTGCCAAGTACAAGTCACCCATACCAGAATATTACAAGGACACCTTAAAGGGGTCTAAAAAGCACTGACTTAAATATAAAAATTTAGTATGGTGAAGAAGTTTTTCTCTCTTGACAGCCATCTAAAAGATTAATCAGATTAATCATCATAGAATCATAGAATGGTTTGGGTTGGAAGGGACCTTAAAGATCATCTAGTTCCAACCCCCCAATCACGGCACATTTCTTTACAGAATTCTATGACTTAAGTGTTACAGACATTAGCAACATTTCAATCTCCTGTCTCTGATCCTGAAAACATCATCTGTTAGATTTTTGGCAACACTATAACGAAAATCAAGCTGCTTAAAAAAAAAAACAACAAAAAAACAAAAAAAAAACCCACAAAAAAACCCCCCACCAAAACTCCAAAAAACCCAAAACAGGGAACATTTCAGGAGATACCAGTGTCAATCTTTCATTTGCTCTCCCTACCTCTACCTCTATGCAAAAATTTACATAGAGTCAAAAATATGGAAAAGTAGCATGGTTGGTGGCACTTTATAAAACCTTGTTCAACACTAAAAAGCAAGCAGGGAAGGAAGGCTACAAAGTTCAATACTGATAAACTTATCTCCTGCTTTCAGCAAAGATACATGAAGAAGCCACATGTTAAACCATTACTGTACTAGCATGGAATATGCATATGGAATTAAAGGGGAGAAGAAAAGCCCACAATTTTATTAAAAAGTGCAAAGACAGTGGCCTCACCCTACTTTGAGTACTACTGGTTCTGAAAAAAAGCTCTTTAAATTCAGATTATTTCTCATTTGCATTTGCTATTACTGGAATTTTTCCTACAAGGTCCAATTAAGAAAAACATTTCTTTTCTACAAGGCAAATTTATCAAAAATTCAAATAAACTCTTTGATGCATTTTCTGCATAAACTAATCATGAATAAACATAATCCTGTTGCTCTAAGAACAGATGCCATCCTGTAACTCCCTGCTCCCAACAGCTCTGCTCTCCAATCATAAAGGAGAAGGAAATTGTTTGGCCAAGTTTACAGAATGAACCATAAATCACAGGCATCTTTGCCAAAGCAGACTCATGTTTCTTTTATGAAACAATTGCTCCTAAAAGAATTTATATTCATTTTTTATACATGCATTTTTTATAAAATACATAAAGAAAGTAGAACATACTGTTCTGCTTCTCTTTTAGAAAAGCTTGGTATTTTTCAGTTCTGGTTGAGAAAGTAAACATTTGCATTTTCACGTGGCTTTCTGAAGCTAGTTGCACGGACCAAGCTGCAGTATTTTGAGGGATTTGGAGAACATTAAAACTGCTTTGGAATATTTGAGTCACCATTATTCACAAAAGTATAATTTGAAACTAGAAAATCTTAGGGATTTTTGTTGAATTCAGGTGCTGGAAATATGAATGAAGGAAGACTTGTGCATCTTCATTTCAAAGCTTGATGCTTTCTCAGGAGTTAAAAAAATAAATACAAACTCTAGGAAGAATATAAAGAGAGCGCAGCCATTCCAGAAGTACACGTGCAGCAATGCCATTCTGACAGGTTGGGGCACCTCCTCTCTTCCCAGAGCATGCTCCAGCTTTCAGAGAAAAATCTGACCCAAAAGGATTGTTGTGAGCCACAACAGAAAGGCGCGAGGAGCAGAGCAGGGCACAGGCAGCTCTGCTGAGCACGGGGGGGACGCTGTGGCATGGAGAAGGCTCCACGCTTGTCTGCATCGCTCCATCACATCTCCTGCTTACCCAGCGGGGCATGCTGCTCCCCACACCGCTTTGAGCAGCGGCACTGGAGAAAACTGTGCACTGTCCTCAGGCTTGTAGTATAGGAAAAGATCACATAGCTGCAGAAGAGGCATATCATCACTTCTGCATGTGACAGTCCGTCACTTCAGTGCAGCTTTCTAACCTTGCAGATGAGCAGAAGTGCTCAGCAATGCTCTGGCTACACTACTCACTTCTAGAACATGTCATTCAGACTGTCTCAGTTTATAGAAGGCTGAGTGCCTGGTTATATCCATGGCTCTTGAGTGTGATCAAGGGTCCAATCTGTGGTACTGCTCTATTTCCTTTGACACAACAACTGTGCTTTTACTCTTAAAGGACTTCCTGTCTGATCTGATCTGTGGCTCTAGTTGCTGGGATGGACACGGAGACATAAGTGAGACAAGACCCTGCTCCTTCATGTCTACCACTCTCATGTAAAAACCAGGGCCTCCTGTAGCAGAGTCAGAGCTGTTCTTCCCTTCCCACTCCCCACTTTGTCCCACACAGTTTTGAAGATTAAGGCTTTTCCCCAACCACAAGAAGTTCAAAGTTCTTCACATCACATCTCTCTTCTGAGACTTGCTTTGCTTCCCCCACGTGCACCTCACCTCTGTCCCCCTCCAATTTTTTTCCTACCTCATCATGCCCATTGCTCTCTTTCTTCCTTTTCTTTTCCTTTCATTTTTAGGTAACCAACAAGTCCCAATCCAGAATAAGAGCCCCAGGGTGCTAAATGCTGTGCCAACACCGTGAAACAGCCATCTCCATTGTGAACAGTAGAATGCTTTTCCTTAGCTATCCTTACCCTTTATCTCCTATACCGCAACACATTGTTACAGCTATCTACCACCACCCACTCATTAGGATTAAAATCTACTCTGCAGAAAGAACACCTTTCAGTTCCAGCAGGTATTAAAATCAAGTGTTTTGTTGCAGGCTGTGTCCTTTCTGCAAAGCAACCAAATTTACAACAATGACAACACAAGAGCCTAATGCCATAGATCAGAGATGACTCTATTTTGTCTTGCACTTGTTTAACACACCCCAAATGGTTTTGCTTAATTGATGTTTTCAGATGAGACAATGGCCACTGGAAATGACAACTTTTGGCTGGAAAAAGTCGTATTATTTTCTGATAACACAGCATATAATGCCTATCATTCAGAGGATGAACAATTTCTTCCATTCAGAGTTTTCATCTGCTTTCTTGTCATACAAATTGTATGCATTAACCGATTAAATAACTCATGGCCCCATAAATTGTTAACCATGTGTACAGTACATAATTCAGTGATCTGCAAACTGTGTTACAATACGCTATTTCAAAGCTTTTCTCAAGTTAAAAACAAAAACACAAAAACACAACCAAAAAAACCTGCAAAGCTTTGCTCGCCAAACACTGTGCCAGTGACCTTTCTCTCTAGTTTCCATGGCATGTTTGTTCAGTTAACCGCTCAAAACATTTTAATGCTACATTCAACCCCTGCAAAGTCAAACCGACGCATGACAATCCATCAAAATCAGCCAGATAACAGAAAGCACATTCCGATTCCAGAATTATTGTTGTCTGATTCTAAATGACAGGGTATGAAACAAAAAGAGCACAGAGCTTGATTTTCCAAAGCAAAATTAAGCCCAAAGAACGATAAGAGAAAAATCCTTTAGACTGAGATCCTAGAGAAATGATATGGAATTTAACAGGATGAGAATGTATGCAACAAGACAATTGCATTGTCACGCATACAAACTTCGGTCAAATAAAAAGGTTTCTAAATATGTGTATACCTGAAGACTCCCTAAAACAGATATTAGGAAATTGTTTTCTGACAATTAAAGCTAGGATGTGCTTATGCCATTAGGTCTAGATTCAAACTCGTTCCCCAAGGGTCCACCTTAGATTTAAGGACTAAGTATGTAGTGATGAAATGTTTCAATTATCTTCATCCATAACACTTATTACTAATCAAAATGTATAATTCAGAAGGAAAAAAAATCAAGCTGTAAGACAGCTTGCTTTATGTAAAAAGCTTTGTTAGCATTGCTAGTCAGCATAAGAATTAGTAAAAAAGGCAACCTAAAAATAGGTAACTGATGAAGTAAAAAGAAGAAATCCTCCAAGTTGTTTGAAATGAGTGAGACAGAAGTATTCTACTTAGGAACATCACTGCCATAGCATTTTGCTAACTCAAGCAGGTAAAGAGGTTGGCAACACACTTCATGTGTCTCTCTATCTTCCTTTCCCCAGAAAGGACCAGACTGGCATTTTGGCGAGCCATCTTGTGGAGGGGACAGTGCCATCCCAGCCAAGTTCTGCAGTTCTCACCAGGCTCTCATGAAGCTTTTGCCTCCTAGGGTCACAAGCCTCCCAGTCTGATTCCTGCCTTCTGGTGACAGTGGAGAACAAAAGATCCCACTCACACAGGAAGATGTGGTCCCAAAGTAGCAAATGTGTCCACAGAAAGGTCTAAAATTCTTGGCAGAGACTTTGAACCGTATTCTGTCTTTAACAAGGAGTGAGTCAGCAGTGGGTAATGCAGTAAGAAGTGTCCCAGCTACTAGTTGCTAAACACCTGGGACCCTCTGAACAAACCTGGTATTCTGGACATGAGGCTTCCTTCCTCAGAAAGACCCATGATAGCACAGCCTGTGTGCAAATGTGACCAAGAATTTAACTCAGAAGGACTGAGCACAATCTCCTTGCCAGCCACAGATAAAAACAAGCAGTTTGTCACACTGTGATCTTTTGGGTACTGCACTCAGTAGGGATGGAGTCAACTTTGAGAAGGGATGTATTTGGGGAGTCTAGCAGAACACTTCTCTTGTGATGTGAGGGCAAGGTAGCATTCACAAAAAGCTGTTGAAAAAGCAATAGGACATGGGAGGAAAAGTTCTTTAAAAATAGATGCAAGAACAGTGAGCAATTGTAATTTCATCATTTGTGTCTTGATGGGTGAAAGTTTCAAGATTAAAGACATCTAAAGATACTTGATTCTGAACAATTGTGCTGCAATCCTCATGAGGACTTGACGCATATGCAAATGTTCTCCAGTTTAAGCTAATCTGGAAATAGTACACTACAAGAACTTGTTCTCTGATTTTTGAACTTTCTTCTCTGATTCAAGCTGGAAAAGGTGTTGCAGGGGATGCAAGCTTGAGATGTGTTATTTTCCAAACCATTTCCCTGTAACTTTAGAAAAAAAAAATTGGTTCCACCCACCTTCAGTGATCCAACCACTAACTCAGCCTCTCACTTGTCACTTCAGACACGTCAACTCCTTGCCACCCAGACACATTCCTTCCTACTTGCTTTTTCATTTACCCCTACAGCAAAGTTCAAACAGCTCCTCTTCAGCATCACAGACATTTTAAACACTTCTCATGTTTGTCTGACCTCCGTCTTACAGCACTACCTGTGGCATTTTCTCTCTGTCAACAGCAGCAATTTTAAAGTCTCTCTACTTGTCTCTCCTGCTTCCCCTCCTTCTCCACATCTCTCTTCAGCATCTTGTTCTGCCACAAGAGCTGTAAGGAATTACCCAGTTGTTATTGGATAGACACGTCGGGGGATGGGGAACGGTGGGACTCGTATCTAGCCACATATTTGAACTAAGGTATTATTCTCAGTTCTCGTGTTTAGTCGGAGGGCGTTGTCCTGACAAAAACACAGGCAGAGCAGTAAGCAAATGGCAAATTATGCTCATGCACAGACACCTTTCAACACACCTGAGTAACAACAAAGTAAGCAACAACAACATGCAAAAGAACTCTTTCATTAACTTCAGCAGCGGCAGCTTTTTAGGTTGAAAGCACTGTCTATGTGCATGGGTAACAGTGCCCAGCAGTTGGGAAGTACAAGCAAATAGTGAAGGAATTGACAAAGTCAATCAGAATTGGGAAAAGACACATGCCAGCGCTCCTCCGCAAGGGTCTGTTTTAACGTCTAGACCCCAACACACTCATGCACTGTAGCAAATTTCCTACAAGCAATGCTCTTCTGCCTGCTGAGACAGATATCAGCTCATTTCTGAAAAGGGCTAAACCAGCAGTCCTCCGGCAACGACACTAGCTGATGCCCAAGGCAGGCTCTGGCACCCTCAGAACTACTGTTCAGTATCGAAACGCTATTGTGCTTTTACCCATAGGAAAATCTGTCCTGTGCAAAAACTTTTACACCTTTTGACTACAGAAGTCAGTATGTAAATCCAGAGCATACTCTATAAAGGAAGATAAAGAAGAATCAACATGAAATGCCCAATTCTCACATTTGTTCCTAAGGCGAAACAATAAATTTTGTTTTAAAAACATCTACTCTCTCCTGACTTTGGATTTGTAGCACTTATCCAAAGTAATAAAGGAAAACACACCATGATAAAAGGTCTGTAAACTGCTCCTATACACAGGTCTTATTCCTCTGCATATATTTCAGGCTTAATACTTTTCTAAAATTATAAAAACTAAATGCTCTCTTTTTAAATTAAAATCAGAAACCAGTCAACCAATACCATATATATATATATACACTCGTATTTAAATCATCAAGGAAAATTATCACCATACCTGGATGCATTTTACATAATGTACCTCTAATCTAACCACCACAAAAACCGCTCCATGCCCCTCCTAGCTATTGAAACGGCTATACAAGCACCCTGAAAAGGGTAGCCAGGATACCGATTGCCAAGCGAAATTCCTGTGCCTGCCGTTAGTGGAAGCCTTGAACAAAGAGGTGCATTTAACACTGCTTCCTAAACTTTGCCAGATTCAGGCTCAAACAGATTTCTGGCAGGAGTGAGATACCGAGCCAGGAGCCTGGCGCTGAGAATGACCTGCCCCCTCGTTCCCACGAGCTCCTCCCTTGGGACAGATGCAAGCGCCGTGAAAACCCAGTCATTAGCGAGGGAACAGAGCGCAGGGAGAGAGCAGCCCTCGCACTCAGGGCAAACAACAACTGGGTTCTTTGCACTGAAAAACAAACTTCACAGAAAATCCTACAGGATTTAAAGAGCGACACCACCAACTGGGTTCCACCCAGTACAACTGGCTTCCACAAAACGTCTTCCAAGGTCTGTGTAATTTAATAAAGAAGGATGACCTTTCTCCAGGAATTTTTTATCCTGTCCTGTGGAGCTCTAACAGGCATGCAGCTCTGGTTTACATTTTTAGGAAGATTTCAAAACCTTTTACAAAAGCTATGATTGTTTTTTCCAACTGTATGTGACTTTGCCAAGGAAATCGAGTTTCATTTTATGCAGTCCAAAGAAGAAAAAATGCCATTGGCAGGACAATGTTGCCAGTTTCCAGAGAGGATGAGGTAGATCCTTAGCACAGATGGCCCCAAGAGTACCTGTTGGAATTCTTATGGGTCATACATGGTATTGTGCAATTGCAGCTTCAGCTTACGAATGTCAAACATTCAACATAAATTAAAATACAGAAAAAGCATGCTTTTCATCTCTTCTTATCAACTCCTTAGTACCACATTGCAATGCACTTCTAGCTCTGAATCTGTCTTGCTCCAAGTGAAAAAGTTTCTGCACACTAGAAATTTTACACTGAAAAACACAAAAATACAGTTTTATCCTGACTTCTGAATAAACATTTGAATTCCTGAAATTTCAGCCAAAGATTAAAATAAAATTATCACAAAGCAAAAAGAAATCCCAAAACAGATGGAAAAAACACAGTTGCTGCTTGATCCGTACACAACACGTACCCTGTAACTCAGATGACACACTGCGAGGCAGAGTACACCACACACATCTTGTGTAGAGCTAGTTCATCTTTGCATGCACTTGAAAAGAAATGGATGATGCAATCCTAAATTACATTGCATGAGTGTGGGTCAAATCTTAGTTATATGGATATTCCAGAACTTGTAGCTAACGAAACTTACCCTGCCATTAGAACACAGAACTACATTCTAGCGGCCATTTTCCAATGATAAATGTTTTAAAAGATCATTAAGAAAAAAACAATAATATATTATATTTTATTAAATATACAAAATGTTTAGATACAACACTGCTAGTTCAAATTTCTGAATAAAATTGAAAAATGTAAATATTAAACCTCAGGCCTTCAACACCCATGATTATAATATAAGAAAGGTAATTTCTGGTAACATTTTGCAATGAGTTTTCTTTTTCTTTTTCTTTTAAACAACAACAAAAAAATCTAAATGGATACAGGAAGAAAAAAAAATCACTATAGTATTCCATATACTTTTCTGTAAACAAAACCAGAACTGACATACAATACAACAGATTTATATAAAAAGATATTCCTACCTGGGTTTTTTACTCTATTTACAGAGGGAAAAAAAAAAAACAAGGAAATCTGAGCAAAATATTTCAGTCCATAGAACTGACATGAATACTACATGATGCAACTGAAATTTTACTAGAGGGTAAGTAACAATACTCTAGCATGTCTATGATCATCCTAATAGGTGGCTGTGGTGCATTATGAATGTGAAGAGTCGGTGGTGTGCTGTGACTACAGATGGACTGTTATCTGTTGTGACTCTGATGTGACTGCAAAGGCACCGCAAAGCTCCGAGTCTCTGATGTGACTTTATTGCTATAGCTATGGCATTGCTACGATATCATACAAAGTCTTCGGCATTATTTGGGCATTTACATGTACACATGCACAACGTGAAGGCAGAATTTCAGAGTTTAAGCAATCCTGGTGAATTTTGGATTTTCAAAGACAGTGTAAGAAATTGATATGGCTAAAAGGGCTGGTTTTCCTCACCCACACTTCCACTAATATTTAAATGTGCAAATATGCTAACACATGGGGTTATCTTTTAAAGTAAAAAAAAAAAAAAAGTCTTTAATTTAGCAGTAGTGCAAGCTGTGGTGTGTAAAATATGTTTGCCCTCCAATTTAGTGTGTGTTCTCTGAGAACGCAGGCTGTCACAGTCACATTTTCAGGGACTAGTACTTCTAAAGGAGGTTAGATCATCTGAAAAGTATGATGCATGTTAAAACACAATATTTTTTAAAATATGATAATGTTTAGTTCAGGTCAGTTCAAGCATTTTGAGGCAAGGGGAGCTGAGCAAAACTTAAAGCATCTAATAACGTTACTAAAAAAAACAGATCCTCCATACTTCTGTATAACTGTATCATCTTCTGATATTAAAAATTATTCTTGTGGCTTCTGCAAGATTTTCAAGCTCTGTAAGGTTTTCAATTTTTTTACTGGCAAAAGCCCATGAAACTAGAGGTCAGAAGTGACTTTCCTGAATATAAACATCTGTGGGATTAACCTTCACGGAACAGTTATTCACTTCCACAAAAAATGAAAGGCTTATTTTAAAATGAAACAAGTGTTTACCAATGAAAAATTTCTAACTGGCATAGCAGAAAACTTGACAAGAGACAAGCTAAAGTAACTGTTCTGCTGTTTTGCAACATCTAGATAAATAAAATTCTACACAAATTTATCCTGTAGGATCTGTGATTTCTCAATTGTAGTGTAGTACAAGAGAAATGCTGGTAATTGTCAACTTGAGAAGCTTCAGTGTATCGTATATAAACACTCTGAGGTCACATTACAGCTAAAGTAAACTAGCACAAACGTAAAACCACAGTATACTGAATTCAGTGCGTACATAAAACATAAAATAAATTGTGTCAATGTACAATGCCTGAAATCTGTTCCTTGAACTTCATGTATATTCCATAAAATACCAATTACATCCATTTTTTTTTACATGATATTGTACTTTATACCTTAAAAGCAATGCAGAGAAAGCATTGGCAGGCTGAGGTCTCTGTTACAGCCTGCTGGACTCCATTCAAGGCAGAACTGAAGGACACCATCATCATGAAATGTCAAACCTGAGCTGGCTGCCATCAGCCCAGCTCTCGGCTCTTTGCATGTGCTTCATCCCAGACACCTCCTAACCAAACTATACCACACTCTCTTTCAATACTGCACTAATGTGCTATTTTAAAAAACTTCTTCCATGCCAGATAGATCTTGGCTGCTATATATGCTGTTCTACCAAAAAAAAAAAAAAAAAAACCCCAAACACCAACCCCACCTTCAAAATCCAAAACACCAAACTAACCAAACAAAAAAACCCACTACAATAAATCTGCTTTCACAAGAATTAACCATGAAAACTATTCTTCCTAATTTTGCAGTGAAGTTGCAGTTCAAACAGCAGTAAACACTTCCATTCAGAAGTATGAACTCATTAAACACACTGCCTTGATATACACAAAACCTCTGCTTAGAGACATAGAATATAATCACATATCTGGAAGCAAGTGTTTTGAGAAGCAGTAGGAACTACTCTGGTAGAGGAATGGGAAAGCTAAGGAATATGCAGAACTTGTCAAACATAACACATGCTCCTCTAGAAGCACACAGAAAATTTCTTATTTACTGCAATGAGATACACTACTTCTGGGGTGTTAGAAAATTCGGAGAACTATCTTTAAGGAGACCCACTGCCAATTCTTCACTAGTTGCCTTTTTTCTTTTTCTGAAAATATCCATTTGTTAAAGCTTAAGATGAAAGTCCTTTGCCTGAAACAAAAAGAACAGTCTTGATGGTGTCTCAGTTTCTCCTGCTGGCGTTATCCTACTGCACGGACACAATTAACACTCATTGCAGAAGGAACCAGGGTACCTGTGGTTCCCCCAAGCGCGCTCCCCAGGGGGTTGCAGTCGCCCATCCCACACACACACTCTCCTGTTGCTGCCATCTAACAGAAGAGTGCCAACGAACGGCCGTGCCCACCACGGCGGGCTGGTGATGAGGACATTCGTCTTGAAGGTGGGTACCCCAGAGGCGAGAACCCAGCTCCACACCACCCAAGGGAGAGTCTTCCTCCTCTAAGGCAAACTCACAAGCCAGCAGGGTTTTGGCTGCGCTAGCACAGGTGTCTCAGGAAGCAAACATTGGGAGAGTTTGGGTTACAACACAGAAAGGGAAAATACATGAATTCCTGGAAACTTTGCAGGCTTAGAGAAGTTCTCCCCCAGAAGCCATACAACCATACAACTAAATGCAAAACTGCAGCTCACTACACAGAAAGGAAAGGTGAGCATGTATCACCCCTTCTTTTGACTTTATTATTCCACAGCAAAGAAAATATTTTGGTTTATCTATTTTACATATTTACATTCCTCAAATAAAACATCTGCTTAACACGCTATTCAAACTCTGCTGGGGACAAATTCTTCTTTCACAGGTACCCACACACCTGTGGAGAACTTTGTGATTAGAAATGTTAGAAAAATTGGAAACACTTCCCAGGATTATTTTTCTGAGCTGGTTCTATTCTGTTTTCTCACTCTCTCAGACACTTTCCCCCGCACCCCTGTCCCCCTTATATAGCTCTGTGTCCCAATTTAAAACTCCATTTGCTGCATTTATTGAGACATTCACTACTTTTGACAGAAGGTATCACCTGGCTTTGCTTGGAGATTTAGTGGCCTTAACAAAAGCCTGGCCACTCGACTTTCTTTCCAGGCTCATCTGGGTTTTGGATCCAGTATGCAGAAGTTTGGTTGGATTCACAGTGAGTGAATCTACCGTACTTAAAGTTCTGTGCCCGTGACTTTGTATGATGGCACTTTACCTTACCTGGGATAACAACTCTACTAAATGTGTTTCATTTTTTATCAAACTTGGGCTTTTTTAATACGAGATATAAAACATTGATATTCCTATTACATCCCGCGAGGGAAAAGAAACACCATTTGCTATAATCAGGGGAAATGTTTTATTGCCTAAGACATGCATTTATCTCCCTCACAAACAGAAGTCATAAAAAGAACATACAACTGGTTAAATGTTACTTGATGTACCTTAGGTCCCAATTGGTTTGCTTTTGGTCCTGCAGTGTCTTGTGGAATTAAATCCAGGCATGAACACAGGTTAATGCTTTTTCTTTCCTTTTAGCAGAACTCTTGTCGGTCTGGCCCACACCCCAAGAGCTTTCACTTCAGACTAACCTGCAAGCAGCACTGTGGGTCTCTCCTTTACTTCTCCTTCCCAATGCTCCACCGATTCACCGCTGACTAATTAATTATAAACCTCTGTTCTTAAAGCTCTTATATAAATCTCTGTCCTTGTTGCCATCCTGCAGATCTATTCAGTGATCACACTATTACTTAAATCATGTAAGAAAGACCGGTCTGTCCCTTTTATCTGAAAGGCTGTTAAGGAGGCCCAAATTCTAAAGCTTTTTATAATGAACTGTTCTTTCTTGAAGACAGTTTACCATCAAGCATCCTTCCAGGTCTCATGAAGGGCTACATCGCACAAACTGAGATGACAGTTGTCAGAAGAGAAGGCCAGTCCTTTCCCGAATGTAAAGAAGAATAGACTCGTCTTTTCACTTCTATCCTTTCTCCATTGTATTTTCAAGGCACAACTGGAGCTCCTACAGCAATAGGTATTTTTCTTTGTTAAGATTCATTGTTGGATGCTCACTGGTATTCCGAGTTCTTAATTCTAAACCCACTTCTCTCTTTTATAAAACTGCATGTTATTTGTATCTAAAGGACCTTCTTCATAAACGCTGCAGTTTTCAGAAACTTGGTTCCACTTTCTTCCAGGGCCTTCTGTCTTCTCCTCCTCCTCTTGGCCACAATGCTCTCCTAAAGAAATCTCGCGTGTGGACTGCTATTCAAAAATAAAATAGAGTCTTTTTTTCTTTTCTGTCCAGACTTTCATCTCGTCCTCTGTTTTCTTGTATTCTGCCACATGTTGCATTGTGTGTCTCATAGTCAGCTGAACAGCCACTGTCTAACAGCATATATTGAAAATACCAGAACAAATAAACATGTTCAATGCTATGTTTCGTCGTTATATTTGACATGAAACACAACCAATTTGTGAAAGAGAATATTTCCAAGCTTTTCAAGTCTAACTTACTTGGAATTCAACACTGAAAAAGACAGACTGAAATTGGAATGACAAATATTCTAAAATGCACTGAATTTAAAATTTTAAAAAAAGGCTTTTTTACAACAGCCATAGTGTATCAGTCAGGAACTGTAGGTTTTCCAGCCTCATATTTTAATTCTGTCCTCTGTGCCAAAGACCGCTTTTTAGAGATTTAAACACAGGCATTGGTGCTTGTCTCTTTGAAGCTAGGGGTTCATGCCCCCTTTAGCTAAAATACATGCTGTCCAGAGTTTTTCACGCTCAAGGTCTATGACTCAAACTCTACTACAGCTTGTCTAATATCCAGGTTTGAACAATATAAGCCATAGCTCAGGAAGGCTGTTCCACTAAGTGTGATTGATGGACAATGTAAGGCAATTTTCATCTTGATCTCAGAATTCAAGAAAGCAAGTTTGCATGCATGTATTGCTTGGAATATATGATGTAATAAATTGATTTTGTCTTAGCTGACAAAAAAACTGATTTGTGTATCACTATTTTTGAAATTATCTTCCCAAGACAGGGTGCTTTTTTGGTTTTGCTAGAATTTTTTTTAAAGGAGAATTTCACCTGACATTTTGGAGGGTAGTGAACAATAGACAGAGTGTACCAGCCTCTGCTCAGATGCACCTGAGTGTTCTGGATTTCCAACTGCAAACACATTCAACAGACTTATGAATTCCCTATTGAACTTTTGTCATTGCTATATCCTCAGGCCTGTGACATTTTGGATGCATGGGAATGCCAGTTCGACAAAAATTCACACAACTTATTCGCCTAACAATAACAGTTGACATTTTCAGTGGTATGTGATCAGGTTCAACAGTGACTTAAGACTGAAATTCAGCAAATCATCACACTTCATTACTTTCTTCTCCCTTCCTTGATGTAAGGTTTGTGGTTTTTTTTAATTCTTAGTCTGTATTTAAAGTTTAACTGAAGAAAATCAAGATGCATCTTTCAGATATCTGGACCTAAGCATATCTAAAAATCAGCTCTATAATAGCTACTAAAGGCTTGTGCACAAGTTTTGGATCAGATTTCTACTTCTCCAATTCCAAAGAGAATTCATGGAGGAAATAGTAATGCAGTAAAGAGACAAGTTTGCCAATCTAAAGAAACAGTTTAGAAGAATTTTTTTTCTTTTAATTTTTAGGTATCACTCATTTCTCTTCGACCATATCGCTGGCCTGTAGAGACTGCTCAAGGATGTCTTCTACAAAGCACTTTTTGCCAGTCATCCTCTCAGGATTTTGTAAAATCTAACCTCTATTCATCTGTCACAATTTTGCCAAGGTTCCTGTTATGGGGAGAGTACTGAGAACATTTAAGTCACCTGCTTAAATGTTCAGAGTTCTGACACTACATCAGCATTTAAACAAAACCTATTTGTACAAACATACCAAGAGTTAAAGGCCCTGGAAAAGTCAAAAAGATACTAACAAGTTATTTCCTATCTCTGCCTTCGAAAATTCTATTTCTGGGAAAGACACTTAAAAAACAATAGCTACAGCTCCTATCCCCTGCCCTCCCAATTAGGAGAATGAACAAGATTTCATGGCTCTATAGCATGCTGTCTGGGCTTGCTATGCACTAGATCCATTAGTTGTTTGCTGGGGGAAATAAAATTAGAAATGTTTTATTATGATTTCCAAATTACTGTGTAACAAATGCTTCAATAATCCTCACAGCACAAAAAAAAAAAGTCTGTTTCGCTCAACAAGCAACTGACAGCTTTCTAATGCAGTTACATTAAAGTGCTTTCCTGAGTGTGCGAGGCACTTCTTAACTAGCTCCTTAGGGCATTGTTAGATATCATTGCTTACAGCCACTGCGAGCCACTGGGCTCTAATAGCGCTTCCCACTTCCTCCTGATCAGTCAAATACAACAGGTGACTTTAAACATGAGAAAAAGCCTCAACCAGCCGAGATACCAGATAGAAGACTATCTCTTGAGATACAACAAGAGCCCAGAATGAAAGCACAGCCTTCTGGAGAAAGGTGGCTCTCAGGGTACTAGAAGGAAATAAAGAACAACTTCTGTAGGTGTCTTTACTTTGGTTAGTAATTTACAGGTACTTGGAGTCATTTTAAAATGGGAAAATATTAGTTTCTTCTTTTCTGCTTTAAGCATACAGTAGTCTACTATATGAGTAAACTTGAAGTAAATCTCAAAGTCATCTTCACTAAAGGAGTGAATCCATTTAATCTAAGCCTAGGAATTAGAGAGGGAAGACAATGTGCATTTTTGAAGTAGAGATTACTAAAAATTCTTTATTAGGTATTTATTTAAGAAGCTAACTGTCATGGATTTTATAGCTCTTCCAAGTCAGAATTTCTGCAGATCAGATTCTGAAGGTATTGTTACCGTCTACAGTCAAAGGCACACAAATAGTTCTTGTTGAATAAATCCTTGATAGCTATCAAAAAAACTGCATCTAAAGTTCAGACGCTTCTTTGCAACAAATCTCAACACTGTCAACTCTTATTGCCCAGTTTGCTAATAAAGCAAAACTGAAACATCAGCCAGTGGGACTGTCTTCAGGACAGATAACAGGCACACACAGCTTTCCAGACCCAGGTAAGACCTAAGACCAACTAACCAAAACCATTCCAAAGCTATGACTACCATTTCAGAAAAGGACTGAGGGGAAAAGTCACCCTCTTCCACTTGAACAGATCCTGAATTTTCCCATCCTGCCGTGTTCCCTCCTGTGGGGAGGGATCAGCTGAGAAACCCTGGGGAGCCTCTCAGCAAGTGCTGTTTGATACCTAAGTCTGACGGCCACCTTCTACTGCAGTGACACGAGGGATTGATGCTGTTGATCCTAGTTCCATTTGCTGAGTTTTGTTTTGTTGTTGTTTTTTCTTTAATTCCTTGAAGTAACAAGAACTGATCTACATTAGGGCAAAACTACAAAGATGAATATGAACTCTTCCCCAATGCTCAGCCCTCATAAGAATAGGGGACAAGAGAAGAAATTGCAGATACCAACCAGAGCTAGAGAAGCACGCGGTAGCAGGAAAGCAAAATATCAGGCGGTTTTGGAGAATAAGACTGATATGATTACAGTGTGATTGAGTTCTCCACAACAGAGATAGATGACCATTTACTTTCTTCATTTACCTACCCACATCTGCACTTAGCTGAAAGTCTTGCATCACCCCATTTATCTAAGGGACGAAAGGCAGCACACAACCCACATGGAGAAAAAAAAAAAAAAAGTGGCCCTAGGATCCATGTTGAGCAGTTTTTCAGTAAATCTTATTTATTTCCTCTGTGTCCTCAATATCTAAAGCTTTTATGTATTCATTATCAGCAACATGTCAAGTAATGTGATAACTTGACAAGGTTCTATTGAAGCAGCTTAGTGGGACATACAGTACTTATGCTGCCTGATAAGAAAACATTCAGAAAGGTCATATCCTCTGCTGCCTTCCCTATCTCTCTGGGCAGCAGCAGTTTGGGTTTTTCTGAAAACTGAAGTTTCAAAATACTCCTGATAAAAGTGAGTGAAAAGCAGTTTGGCTGCATTAGCGCAATGCTGATCAGTTGCTAATAATGTTCATGTTACTTTCTCAAAAACTAGATATTAAAATAAAAATCCTTGCCAGAAAGTTAACCATATTGAGTAGGGATGGTTATGAAATGAGCAACTAGTCACCTCAGCGTAACTGTTACACCTGGGATATAAAGGCAATATCCCACCGACTGACTCCTGGCACAGCAGAACAGGTGCCACCTTGCCCACTCACCTTGGTTCCCCACACCAGCTGCTAAGTGGTGTACAAACTCACATCAGGTTTGGAAAAACACAGACCAAACCGTGCACCCTGACTGTACCTGACTTGTATTTATACAGGTAGCAAGGAGTAACTCTATTTTGAAAGTTTTGTGATGTTGGAGACCTGCAGAGCTTGTTCTGTGCCACTTATCTGTCAGAACAAGGACAGAAATCAGGAAAAGGGTGTGGTCAGATCTCACTGACATCCAGAGATCCTGCTTGGGGCCATCTCAGGACAAAGGAGACAAGCAGCAATGCTCAAGCCGTTGATATGCCTCACAGCTGGAGGTTTACAAATAGACATGCTGGAGCTCCTTGATATACCTCACAACTGGAGGTTTACAAATAGACATGCTGGAGCCATATTTGCCACACATTCTCCTTAGCTGCAGCTTCTGGGACTCCAAGGCAAGCTTGACAAGACCAAAGAAATTCTTGCTGTTCAGGTAAACGAACACAAGATGACAGCCCAGCTACCTTTGTTATGATAACACCATCGGTTACAAATAAGCTGCTTTGGACCTATTACTCTACTTTGGGTGCATGCTGTCTATATGATACGCTATAGGATATTATCAGGGGTATGGGGAAACGTGCAGCTTGCTGTGTAACTTGAAGCACATGTGCTTGGTCACAAAATCTTTATATGTAGGACCACTACAAGTATTAAAAAAAAAAAAAAAAAAAAAAACAAACTGTAAAAGGCAATTTCTCTAAGCAGTAATTTCTAGTAGTTAAAAGTCTGTATTTTATGACATGTCATGCTGCTTATTTCACTGAACAAATCGGGCTGATCAGGTAATCTTATCATTACCTTCCTCAGTCACTGATCTCACCTCCTGCATGCAGAGCTCTTCCAAGTGTTTTACATTCTGAAAAAATATAAATGTCATTATTGGACTTTATTAGATACAATGTTACCTTTTGATGAACTTGACTAAAAACAAGGGTCTGCTTGTAAATCTGTATCACAGCTGGATGCCACAAGCAAAATAGTGAAATGAGTAATAGGAGGAAGGGAAAAAACCAATACCACTAGACAAATTAAAGAATCATCATTTACATAAACATCTGCTCATACTTAAATCTTTTGAAAGACAATAATTTTAAATCCTGGTAAATACTGCAACTCAGTTTGTTAATGCTCAAATACAATTTTATTTTTTCCTTTTACTCAGAATGCTGTTGGGATCAGGAGATTAAAGAGTCGCTATCAGCTGTTCTGCCCAAGGGGAGATGATTTCCAGGTGAAAAAATAACAGAAGTGGAAGGCTGAACACCGTAAGAATCATTTCTCTAATTCAGATGGAAAATCATCCTGACCATCAGTTCTTCTTTTATTTTATCAAGTCTCACTTGATGGTAGAAGCCTAATTATTCTTCCTATTGACAACTCCTATAAGTAAACCTGAAGTTTAATTCTTGGATGCAGCCAGCAAACAGCAGCGGATTCAAGATGGAGAATGAAGCACTGCCCTTAATTTGTGGTGTCAAGCCCTCTATGGCCACAACCACAAGACAGTTAATCAGAGGTATCATCCTGGGTAATGTGGCAGCTTCTGCTTGCAATCAAAAGCTGCTTTGACACCAAGGTACAACTCCACATGAGCTCTAACTGAAGACAGAGTGCCACTGTGCACAGCAGGGAGAGGGAAAGCAGGTAGAATTGTCCCATATTTTATTGGCAAATAATGATTTCATCAGATCAGAGGACAAACTTTAGCTCAAGGTGAAGTTGACACGATGTTTCTTTTGAAGATGAAAGGAAATGAATCTGACTTTGACTTTGCACCTGACCCTCTTTACAGCATCTCACCACGATTCCTGGGACTTTAAGAATATGTAGATTCCAACTTGGCCTGAAATCTTGTGCTAGAGATCACTATTGATCTTAAGACTTGAAATATCTGGCTTTTCAGCAACTTCATCTGTGGTCCTGTTGTGATAGCTACCTACTGCCCTCTAAAAAAACCCAAACACCAAACCAGAGCTTAATAATATACAATTAAAATCCTCATAACAAAGGTCTTATAAGCATAGACACATTTCTTATTCAATTAACAATGGTCTCTGTATGTTTCGATGTTCATACTGGAGAAAAGAAAAAAACAGGGCAAACTACCCTTCCACTGATAACACAATTTTATCATTTGCAGAATCCATGCATGCAGCAAAAGACAGATCTTAACCCTTGGGGTCTGAGCAGCTATTCTGCAAGACACAGTTGCTTAGTTGCATTCTCTCTTGCTTAGCAAGATGTGGACTCACTTGAAATGTTTCCTAACAGGAAAAGGAAGGTCAGAGACCAATGTCCAAATTTATACCAGTAAGACGTTAATTTGGGATTGAAACTGTTAATAAACCACACCAAAGGCAGTTTTAAGGACATGATAAAGTCTAAGTAAACAAAAAAGTTTTCACAGGGAGTGTCTTTGACCTGTTTGTTTGAAGTTAAGACTGGTGACTGAAGTCTCACTGCAGGGATGCCAGGATTTGAAAACTTTGAGATACCCCTCTGGCCACCTTTGATGCTTACTACATTCCCTACCTCATGAAAAAACATCCCAGAGGGAGATCTCCAACCTCCAAACCTGACCACAGCTTTACTGCGAAGCTGCTCTGCTGACCACTTAGAAAAAGCATCCCGGGGCAGAGGACACAGGGCACAGCAACAGGCAGCTCTGGCCACAGGCAAAGCCTCTGAGGACCAGCTCCTAAGGGCCTATGCCACTTCCCTGCCAAGGCTCCTTGCTCACTTCTGCTGGAAAGCAGATTCTGTGAAGGGAAAGGCAAACGACTGTAATGTTAAGTCTGCTGCACAAAGTAATTTCTTGAAGCGGGAATGTGTAACCGACTTCATTTCCCAAAAGGTTGTCAGAAAACCCAGTATTTGCTTATCCTACAAGTTTGGCCTCCCTCCTACCCCTGCCCCATGCCTTATAATGTTTTAAACATAGGGCAGTCTATGTGGAAGGATCTTGTCGAATTTGTACAGCTCAAGAAAAAGATACGTTGATGGAAATGGATTCCATTCCCTTCAAGAAACTTTACAGACAATGTAAATCACCTGCAAGATCCTGCAGATTTTTTGTTGCTTTAAACAACTAAATCTAAATTTAAGACAGTCTCAAATTTAACTCAGTTCTTGGTCAGAGTCTTCAGCAGGTAAATCAGCCCTGTGGCACCAATCCTAGTATTCACATTGAAGCCTTTACACTAAGGGACAGAAACCCTAAAGCACAGTCAGCCATCTTCAGAGGAGTTATGTCTCCTTCTCTGGAGAGCAACTGTCACACTATGTTTGTACAGCAGCTAGCATACCCAGGCTATGACCTTGACTAGGATCCCTACACCATTAGAAATAAAAATGATGTTAGGAGGCTCTGGAAATAACATTATTCTACCTAAAGGTTAGGAATAATTTAACCTCCTAGAAATGAGTTCAGATATGCAATTCTTAAACAGCAGAGTGGGAAGAAGTCATGTACTGCAGTCATGCATGCACTGTAAAACACGCTGTAGGTAAAACCTGAGTTCCAGCGAGAGAAACGAGAGTCCCAAGACAGAGTTAGGCTGGGAGGAGAGTGCCTATGCACAAAGGTTTGAGTTGTAAAGCAAACCTCAGTCATTCTTGCTGACAAGCTCATACAGATGGGGTGCAAGCGGGGGCCCTTTAATGTGCATTTCTGTGTGCATTTGAGGTTTTGCAGGGTTTATCTCAAGGAATATAAAACATGAAGTTTTCTGAACATGTGAATTAAGAACCTCAGGGAGCAGAAGAAATATTGATTTGACACAGTATGCTGCTCAGCACAGAAAATTACAGGAGACAATCACCAACGGTAGCTGCTTTCAAAAGTACATGAACTCCAGCGCAGGACTTTCAGCACCTATTAGCAAAGCTTGCAGTGCTCAAACAAGTGTCTCATTCATTTTAAAATGTCTTTACAATACTTAATTATGACAAATGTTGAAAAGGCCAAACACCTTCATCTTGGCCAAGTGCAACACATGTCCTGCAAGATATTGTTTATAAAAACACAGAAGAGCTAAGAGATTTTTTGTTTGTTTGAAGTGAGCAAGGGCTGTTTGGTTTGCACTAAGCAGGAAAGGTTTCCTATTTCATTTCTTTCTAAAGCAAGAACTAAATTAGAGACAAAAATCTTAAGCAGAATTTTTAAAAAATTAGACCAGCTTAACCTTATCTGAGCTATGGTACAAATGAATTTGTTCTTTCTCTCCACAAACTCTGAGGAGATGATTTCTGATGACTAGCCTCAAGTTTAACAGATTTCTAATAGCATGTGACTGTCAGGTCATTTCACATGTATGTTTTTATATGTATGTTTCTATATGTATGTTTCTTGGAGAGGAAAAGTGAAGTGAGAGAGTGATCGAAACCTCAAGAAAGGGAGGAGGCTGATGTTGGGCTAAGCAGAGGAAAGAAGGCAAAATTTTCAATTTCTACCTTTATTTTCTAGCAGGATTATTCAGAACTAAGTAGACATGAAGACTGGTTAGGAGTCATACACAGAAAACTTCACTTTAAAATGTTTCATAAGATGTTAAAAGCATATGAAAACAGAAGCTTGGCAGAGTTACCCAAAAAAACCTCAACAACAGTAATCATTTTCCAGAAAAGCCAAAATAACAGACTTATTTCCATGCATTCCCTATAATCCACTGAAAAATCTGGATCTCTTCGAAAGAATAATCACCATTAACATGAAAGTTTAAAAAAATGTTCTCCCTCCTCTCAGTAGGTACTGTAGAAGTCAGTGTAAAGCTAGGATTTCTAAACACACCGATATAGTCATGGGACTCTCCAGGACCCACACCAACAGGACATCGTAGTCCATTTTCAAGCAGAATCTATAAGGATTTCTAACAATTACTGAACAAGCTCTGAGTGCCCAATCTACTTTTAAAAATTGAATTAGCTGTGCCAAAAAGCTGTGAGAAAAATTCCAGGCCTCCATATCTCCTCACTTATGGATCAATAGAGCATTCATGAATCCAGCCTTCTGTGGTGGCAAGGACCTGAGCATTCTACATTATTACTGTACTGTAGTTCATTTAATGCTGCAGCTATAGTTCATTTAATGCTGTGCTGGCTTCTCTTGTATTTTCCTCATGTAAAAGTTAAGTATCCACTACAAAAATGAATCATCTAAACTCCAGGTAAAAGCTATCACAGTACGAAAGTAGAGATCATGCTGTGAAAATGATATCAAATGTTATATAAAAAGAGCTATCCTATTGAAAGTGTTTGTGGTTTGTAGTTTACCTCCTGTTAGCAGCTCTCTCTGTATTGATTTCAAAAACCTGTTCAGAAAGCTAAACTCAGAATTTTTATAAAAGTATTTGAAGAGTGCAGCCTGTTAGCATCTTTTCACAAGTGAAAAAACAATATATATTAAACACATGTTCACATATTAGAGGAACATTAAGGTTGCAAAGCAAAGCACTCAGAAGTTTTAAGATGCCATAATTAAGATCCTATGCACAATCTCCATTCAGCCCCCATCCTGATGATACACTGACTGCACAACAACCTCTTCCCCAGATAATCCCGACATCATTCATCCCAGACCAATACTTTGAATTTATCCTGAGCAGTCAAAGAGACTGCTTGCATACGCAATCTTCATTTGCTTATTGCAGAGACCAGGAAATGAGAGAGAAATAAAGTAAGGGACTAAGCCAGGGAATGAATGGCTGCAGGGTTAACTCTCTTGAGTTCTGCCCTTGCAGATTACAGCCAGTCTTCACCACCGTTTCTTATAAAATCTCAGCCAAGCCACTTGCGCTCACCTTCTCATCACATAAATTATTTGCGGTATCTTCACTTTCTATATCCTGAGAAAGAGGTCCATATCATAGAAGACTGTGCACCCAGCTGCAAACTGGAGTCAGTGGGCAGCCTGGTTTGAACACATAGCATGACTTACCCCGCGGAGAGCCAGGAAAACATCAGACCCCTGCTATCTCAGACTCAGCCACCCTGCATGTGAGTTGGAGAGCCTAACCACTCATCTCAGAGCAAGTGCATTTCAAAAATAAATGTTATTGTTTGCAAAACAGGTAGCAATGAAAAGAAACACAAGTTCCATGCTCATTCTTGGTCTTGAGAATATACAGTAAGGCAAGGCTGGGGCTACCTGTGCCACAGTAAGAATAAAACAACTTAAAGCTGCATTCATTCAGTAACACCTTCTACTTAGTGCACAGAACGATGCAGGGATCCATAGGAAAACACAGTATGTGACCATGTAATTAGAGACAGTATCAAAATGTATACACACAAGGGGGCCCAATTAAGGCTTCATGGACAGCATTTTTTTTTCTTTTTCTTTTTTTTTTCCTTTTTTTTTTTAGTGCTTGATTTTATTGCAATGTTCATGGTTTTGTACCCTTTTATCTGTAATTTCATAGGTTTAAAAAAATACAGGAGGAGAGAGAAAAAGCTTGAAAAAAAAATCTATTGTGTGGAATGGCCCTGATACTGAAATACAGGGCTGGCGCTTTGTGGCCCATAGCAGAGGCTTTGGCCATGTGAGTGGTAAGAGCAACAGCAGCCTGCACGCTGAGCAGGCTGAAGGGAGGGCTGAGAGGCACACAGGTTTCCCAGGGACCTGCTGCAGCACAGCAATGCGGGGCACCATGTATCTTGGGCTTTCCCTTTCAGGTCTAGAGATTAATGACTTTTGGTTGCCATCTACTACTTTCCACTGCAAATACTTCTCTCTCACATTCTTCCCCGCTCCCAGTCCTTGCCTTATGCCAATATTTCCAATGCACCTGAAAATCACTTCTCTTTTCCTTCCACATCTTGGAAACACCAAAATTCCTCAGCTGTTTTTACACGAAGATGAACAAATTGGCATCTCACCTTACGGAAGCCAGAAACTATCTACTCCTCTGAAGAATTTGTCCCCTAAAATATTCTTCAAGCATGCCTAATATCTCCTAAAAATCATATTCCGTAGTAAATGCAGGATACAGGGAGACAAATTCATCCCTGGAAGCCAGAAATCAACTGAAGAACAATGAGGATTCAAACAGCAGAAAGCTTGCAGAGGAAGCCAGCCTGAATCCAAGCAGAGAAAGTGTCATCCACGAAGGTGGAAAGCTGCATGCTGAGCTGCTATGATTCAGTGCTCCATATGACCTATGAATTCACAACGGAAATTAGAACTACACAAGAACTCAATATAGATACATTCATAGATGTCAGGTTTGATGCAAGGATATCTCAGTTCAGCA
>NW_010111830.1:32083-43037 GCF_000699245.1 Pterocles gutturalis
GTACTTCTCAGTCTTTGACACTACTGCAGTGTTCAGCAGCGCCCTGTATCTGCAGAAGACAAGAGGGTTGATGGAAAGAGCAATGTGCACAATAGCACCAGGTAACACAGACGCTAAAGGAAATGGTGTTTTATCCGGTTAGCCACTAAGTGGAGCTACTAAGTAAGAAAGGTAAAGGAAATTTTTGATTCTTAAATCATCTTTGATTATCTTGGAAGCCCTGTTTAAATCCCCACTCAAAAATAAGAAGTTTGAAGTGTCAAAGCAATAGCTCTAGTTGCCCTGGTCACATGCTTCTATACTGGATTACCTGCAGCATCTTGCTGTACTTAACAAATGGTTGAATGATTTTATCTTACAAGGAATCATTTAATCCCAGTTGATTCCCAATCCTACCTCCAGTAACTGAGCTGTGTTGTGCCCTGCTGCGTGTACCCACAAGCGCATGACCATGACTGTCACTGCTATGAGAACTTTACTACAGCTGAAGCTCTTGAGCAGAAGTCTCTGGAAAGCAGTTGGATTGCTCACTGCAAGGTCAGGAGATGAAGTATTAACTCAAAAAACGGTACTGCTAAACCCTTGAGGTGTTGAAAATGCCACAATGCTTTCTGACCAGAACTACTAACTCTGCTACATCTAGGGAACAGGCTGTTTCTCCTTGGATGTCACTGAAATTATCAAATGGAAATTCAGAGGAATCCATTTTGTTCATCTGTCTTCCAGGCCGGTAAGAGTGGCATAAAGCTGATACGAATGTACTAGATAGGGTGATACCACACAGCCATCTCTCTGTCACTCCCAATGCAGAAAGCACTGTCATTCAAGCCCTGTATCAAAGAGAGAGCTCTGCCATGGCCGAAGCTCAGTCCTGGTAATGCCAGGGTGAAACAACTTGGAAGCTGTACCCAAATCCAGCTGTTGTGAGAGTGGGCTCTCACAGATCCTCTAGCAGCAGCATGGATATTCCTTCACCTCACTCCCTACACACCCAGCGGACTGAAACCATTGACTTAATGAACGGTGCTCACTTGTGCTCATTACATATTCAGCAGAGTGGTTTTGCAACGTCCTCTACACAGGGCTGTGTTTTAGGGCTATCTTGAAAACTCCACTTTTGCAGAAGATATTACACATCAAGTGCCATTTCTCAGACTCAGTATGCTTCAGTAGGTCTATGATCTATTGCAGTGGTTCCACAATACCATAAGATACTTGATGCTTTTGCCTAAACATCAAAGAACTGAGGAACCTGGAGCTGTTCTCTGCATTCCCCGCAGCCACACAGCCATCACTGAAGTCACACTAGTTGCATCTCTCTTACCACAACCATGAGGTGTGCGGATAGAGCACTCTTAGTGAGTAACCCTCAGCACTACAGCAGACCCCATCTCTTGTCTAGAATAGGCAAGAATTGTTGATCCTCACAGAAAGCTACAAGTCTCTTGTATTTACAGAGAAGTGGGGTCTTAAGGGAAATTGCATTTATCTAGTGGAGAGGATGTAGTACTCGGAGAGAGGCTTCATTTCATGGATAATGAGGACATTCAGAAGCATCTCATTCACCTACACTGAAAAGAAGGAGTGAGTCACACATGGGCCCAGATCAAAGCACAATGAAATCAGGTAGCACTGCAAACACACTGCACAGTTAAGACAACATCAGGGATTGTGGTCACTACACCTTCTCAGGAATGAGCCGAAAGAACGTCCCCATCTACCACAGTCAGCAGGAAGAAGATGTAGAGCTGAGCCGGACTCAACGCTACGGACCACATTAACGCGCACTGTTTCATTAGAAACTCGGTTCTTTGTGCACAGTTCTAAACTGAACATTTAGGGCTGTGAATCTAGCTATTTATCATGGAATCTTTGATCAGTCATGCAATAAGCTAGCTTAATATTTTGTGATTTCCAGATGCACTACCCCACAACAAGGCATTCAAATTGTTACTCCACTTAGCCAAAGAACACCTGCAGTGCATGTGCACTAACAGAAACGCAAAATACATGTCCTCTCCTTATTCCCACTTAAGGTGGGAACATGAGGAGAGTTCAATAAATACTTTGCTGAACATATTCCCAAATTTTGGAATTGGATTGTCTCCAATGCACAAGGTAGTGTGTTTTCCTGTAATTATGCAGTGCTCCAATAATGCCAGATCATTTATAAATATCTGACTGCAATTAATAGATAGTTCATAGAAACTATTGTTTCTTCAAAGCTATTGTAGCACAATCTTCCACTGATTAATTGCACAGAGCAAGATTTTTGACTTTTAAGATCTTTCCCGAACATTCCCCTACAGTACTGCCATCAGTTCCACTCCAGTTTGGTTCATGAAAGACGGTGAAGTTAAAAGCTTCTTTCATCAAGATAGTTCTGTTAAAATTAAGTCATGTGGTTCCCAAACATTAAAAAAAAATATATATTTCTCAACAGAGCTTTGTAATCTTTTCAAATACGAGAAGGTCACTTATGTTTTCAAGGCCGTTTAGCAAGGTCAGGCTGTAATGAGCTGCAACTACTTTATTTGTGATTTGTGGCTCTGAGGGATTAATTGTCCCCACTCTGTCTCATCCACAATCTAAGGCCGAATTGTCAAAATGATCCATGGCTTTCGTCCCCAGGCCCATGGTTTCATTATTAAGGTGCGTTCTAATCGATAGTAGCATTTTTAACATTTTGCCCCTTACGCTTTATCAATCCTTATTATCTAATGACCAATACTGAACTGGCACAAGGTTTTTCAGAAACACACTGACAGATTACAACAGGCAGTCACATGCATTTGTAATTAGACTTCATTACCATTATAAGTGCTGAATGGGAGCAGAATAGAAAGGCAGAAGGAATGCACTCAGTCCACAGAGCTTATCCCATTTCTTAGAGCCCCTGCATGAGTCTGTCTTAATTTATTAAAAAAAAAAAAAAAAAAAAAACTCAACAACAAAAAACAAAAATTTGGGATCTTTTTCAGGTTAATATGTTCAATTTATTCCACTTCACTGGCCTAAGTGATAACAGAAGCTTTGAGAACTAGCTGGCCATCCAGAAATTATGAAGTTTTGCTTTGACAAAGAAAACACCCACTGGAAAACATAGCAAGTCTGTCACATTTATCATTCTTAAATTTGATTATTTGAATTAGTCTGATTCTTTGTCACAGTTTAATCTGTTCTCACATTGATGAGGTAAATACAAACACTAATTTTCTTTTTCCTCTCTGTTCGACACTGGAACTATGACAGATAATACTGCATCTCCGTATCCAAAATCACTACTGGTTCAGAAAGAAAGCTGAGGGGACAGATCCTCAGATGGCATAAGGTGGCCTTGTTCCACTGAAGTCAATGGAAATACACTCATTTACATGTGCTGAACATCTGGCCCTATAGTGGTCATTAACAGAATATTGCCCAGGAGTAACATTTTTCCAGACTATAGAAGAGATGAAATAGTTCTTTTAAATTCCACAGCATTCATTCTCCCTCCTTTTCTGTGAGAAGGGAGTCCTGGGTCATCTAACAAAATGGCATGCTCTGGCTTTCTGCTTTTCTTAGTCAGGGAATGTGTCCACCTTTCCAAACTGACCTTGTCAAAGCAAGGAGCTTCCATCTCCGGACAGCATGTGTGCAGGCTGCACACAAACACACACGAGAGCTTCACTAGGAACAAAACGTGACACTTAGCATTTCACTGACAAACTCAGAACATGCGGTGGTTTAGAATGGTATATGGTAACATTAAAGAAAAGAAAATAAATATTAAGTCCAAACCTTTTGAAATATGCAGTGAAGTCCTACAAGAAAGTTCTGTGTTAAACGACCAATAACTTGGGCTTATGCTGACTTGTGTTTGATGAAGACAACTCCAGTCAGAAGCACCTAACTTCTCACCCTTTGGCCTTGCCAGATGAGAAAAAGAAACTGATCGTTTTCCTGGAGAACACACTGAATCGCCTCACCTCTCCCCATTGCTCTCAGAGAAGTCCAACAAATTGGAAATATTCTTAACACTCATGAAATGCAAGCAAGCTTTTCTGCTTTGCAGAAGAGGCCACAGACACATTTCAGTGCTAAGATTCTCTTCACCTCACCACTCCAGTTACTAGCCAAAGTGTTTATTGCCAGGGCTTCCTGAATGACACCAACATGTTTTACAACTCACGCTGTGCCTATGGATGAGGGAATTGATCCTCCCTTATTACAAGCAGCAAAGGTGGTCAAGAGCTCTAGCCAACACTAGATTACAATTGTCAGGTAGATAGCAGTTAGAGGTCATTAAATGCCTAAAACATCTATTTTAAAAGGATTTACTGCTCTTCCCAGACAAAAAAAATTGTTTCTGTTCTGTAACGCCAGTATTTGCACGTTTCCATTTCTCTCATTATAGGCAGTTACATTACATTTCAGCTACTGAGTTCTTCATTTAACATCATGGCAATCAACGTACAGCAAAATTTTGCAGTACCTGCAGCAGCAACCTTACACAGAAATTAGGTAAAGATGTTCAAGAAAAATGTTGCAATAAATCACCTTTGCATTCAAAGTTTTTCCCATAATACGATGTTGATTTTTTTTCAAAGCTCACTTGGAAATACATTTTAGCTACATATTAATGAAAGACCAGTCTGATAAGACAGGGAGAAGAAAACAAAGAAAGTAAAAACAGGGTAGGTGGTGTTTGAAGCAAAACAAAACACGTTTGGTAAATTAATAATACTAGAAGCTCACTCTATATTGCACTCCCTTCAAGAGCCACAAAAGTGAATACTATACAGAGAACGTTAATCCATCGCAGCTGGCAATGTGAGATTTGAAGAGCATTTTGGGTAAAGATAACCAAGAGTACTGCCAAAGATGTCTGTCTTACAAAGAGGTTATTTGCTAAGCACAGAGAGAATGAGATACGACAGTTAGTACCCAATGCAGTAAATTCACCTTGGCCTCCTAGGCTTTGTTCTGAAGCCCTGATACCCACATGGATGTGTTGGGCCTTTCACTTCCAGGACTTCCTTACTACTGCCAAAGTAGGGCGAGTCAAGTGAGAACGAAGTGCAGTTTCCACCTGAAGTAATACACTAATGTAAACGTACACTTAGAGAAAATTATGAGACTTGGAAGGAAGACTGACATCATTGAAGTACTGCCTTCACCAGAATGACTAACATAAGCACCTGTGTCCCCTTCCATTTCACTTCTTGTCTTGTTCCCTCAAGAAAATTTCCATTGTGTTTGCTCGAGTTGGTGTCTGTTACTAACGACAGAATTTGAATTCTGCAAGAACAAGGTAATTAGGCCAGCAGCCATGTGGTATCCAATTTTTCCAGGGTAACCTTGTCAAGTCTGAGCATTCAATTTTTACACCCAGAATACTCTTACTTCTAAATATTCTTTGCATTGTTCTTTGCTACAACCAATAGAGATAAATCCATTTAAACAAGGAAAGAATTTTAAAAGGAATTTATGGGAATCACATGCAGTCACTGAATAAACACAGAATAATTAGAAAAAAACTTCCAACAGCAGAACATTGGGATAACAATAACAAAGACCAAATTTTCTAGTGAATCCAACAGTGATGAGTATTTTCTCAAAATGACAAATATTCTAACTCTTGGAGGGTCCACAACAAAGAAGTACCTGCCTTGTGATGTCACAGCCTTCTTAACAGGCTAATTATGTCATCATTCCTGTGAGGGCAAATTGCATTAAGTGAGCTTCTAAAAGAGCTACTCAAACTATCCTTTCAACAGCCTGAGAAATTTCCCTGGATCTCAGGCCCTGAAACACCTCTTAAACCCCATGCAAATACGTATTATTTTCAAAGTATAACAGCATTGTGATTATTCTAGAATTGAATTCAGGAAGATGCTCAGTAAAACTCAGAACTGATTTTTAGTTAAGGTAAAATGCTTTTCTCTACTCTTGAAAGAATTATCCCGCTCCCCCTGTTTTCACTTGCATTAAGAGTAATATTGCTATTTCAACAGTCTTACCTGCCTCCAAATTGCAAATAGCAATGACCACAGAAGTACAGGGAAGTCTGCTCTTTCACAAGATTAATGTACTCAGTTTTATTAATCTTTCTGATGAAGGATTTTTGCCATTAATTAAGGCCTTGCATGGTAAGAAATAGATCAAATCACAATAAATTAGAAGTCAGACGATATTTCAGCTGTTTTCCTATGTGGTCAAAAGGTGCCTTATAACAGCAATATTGTCACATATCTGTATTAAAGTAAGTTAGCTGAATTCTATCCTAGTTCCCTTTCTGGCCACTCATTTTCAACAAAGAGATTATAAGAGTGAGAAACATTCTTCAAAGATTATTTTTGAGGATTTAACACAGGGCTAATTGAAAAGTAAATGTAGGTGAAGCTGCCCACTGTATGGGGATGTTTCTGTTGAGCATTTTTACTAATGTAGGACTCCCTCACTGAAGTGCAGGACCTCCTTTGTCAACGTGGTTGTCCACACAAGATCGATTAGCAACACGCGTGCAACTCCTGGCACACGCTCAAAACTACCTCACTTCTGAATTGTTTAGAGAGGGATACAGAACATGAAGCCTGCCTTCTACGCATTTTCCTGGTAAATTACAAGCAGATAAACTCACAGACATATTTCTCCATAAAAGACTATTTGGCATGGTAGGTAATACTGGACAATATTTAAATAAGAAGGGCCTTAGTTTGTGGACGTACGAGAAACAGAAGGCACAAATTTGCATTTTCCAGAGTTGTAAATGTTTAATCTTTCTTCCTGTACGTCTGCTTGGATTTCTTTTTTTTAGAAACCCAAAATCCTCTGGTACATTCAAGATGCTGGGACAATCTATGTTCTATTTTCAGAATTTGACAAAACATGAAGAAATAATAAAAACCAGATGAAGGAGGGTTACAAGTATGTTGAACCATTGAGCCATTTTGCCCCTTCTATGACTGTCAGAAAATTCAGAACAGTCTGTAACTGAAAACATCAACTCAGGTATAAATTCATTGAACCGGTATGACCCTCAAGCACAAAGTTCTAATCATTATATGCTTGGCAGGTTCTCTGAAAAACAGAAAATATAAAAGAAGTCATAGATACTACTGGGACTTTTTCTGTCCTCCCACATCTGGGGATTTCTGGCAGAAGCAAAAAGCCCTTCTGGTCCTGTTATGTTCAGACTGGTTTGTATTTACAGTCCTTCAGCATGAAAAGCATCCTGTGACTTAAAAGGTTGAAAACATTCTATCACACAGCATAGCTGAACGCTCAGGCCATTTCCTTTTTAAGCAAAGGTCTTCTGATCATTCTTGTTTTTCTAATTTGTAAACTACACAAAACCACAACTTTTCTCTAAATATTTTTTGTAACTTTATATCCTTCCTGGACAACTCTGTTAACAGCAAATGTTACATGGAACAACATTGCCATTCATTCTCTTTTTTTTTTTTTTTTTTTTAAACAGATATGTTTTCTGAAATACATCAAGGATTGATTACAAATGTAGCTAGGTGTTCAATGTCACAGCCATTCTCCAGGACCAGCACACTTTGCCAGCCTTTAAAAAACTTTCTCTTCTCCTCCTCAGATCTACTTGGCTTAGCAGACTAACAGGGTAGTCACTATCTATCTACACTCTGCAACACAACAAATGGGGAAAAAAAATTTGGGCGACACATAATAGACAGCCATCTGCTTTTGAAAAAGTCCCACAGCAACTTCTTACACTCAACAGAATAAAATAAATCTTCATTTTTAAGATTCCACAGGGAAAAAAAGAAATCAATATTTTATTTTTTCCAGTTAAAATAAAACCAGCTACTACCAATGAATCTAAAAAAGAAACACCACCCTAAAATCATCATCGGTATCATTCTGCTTGGGGACTCCCAGAATTTCTCGGTCAGACCTCAGCTCCCTCCAGAAACAGCCCCACTGGAGTTCCGCTGAGGCAGCTGCTATTCAACACTAGTATGGCTGGCAGAGCCTGTCCTTATTAACACGTGGTCAGATTCATCTAACCTAGCTTTAGACATCAAAAGGTTAGACATTTAATTCTGAGTTTGTCACTGTAGGCTTTTCTACAGTCAATGGAGGGAAACAGGCATCTCCAGGGGGCAATTCATTTTAGGCTGAGATGAATTACTCTCTGAAGGTGCCCATTTTTCCTCAATTGATTGTAAAGTGAATCTAGGGTGACTTCCCCAGACTTCAATATCTACATTTCTGACATCTTGGTGAAGACATCTGAATTTCACACACAATTTTCAGAGCACAAACCCAGCATCTCTAACAAATTAGTGTGAAGCAACTATTCCTTGAAACTGAGATTTTCACACCAAACTCCCAAATTATATTTGACTCTCACAATCCTGCCTCTTTTAAAAACACTGTCGCTGTTTTAATCAGTTGTAGTTTCAAGCCAGTAAGTTGACACAATAAAAAAATTAAAATGCAAAAATGAGTTTGGCTCTGCTGCAGTAGTAACACTTTGGTTTGTTCTGTCCTACTCAGAGTTGACTTCCACAAGATAACTTTTCTGAATCCATCAGGGAAGCACTTTCAGTACAAATACTTTTGTTATTATAAACCAAAATGCAACACGCATCTTTCATCAGTAACTAAATTTTTCTGCCCAACAGTCTGACATGAAATTTCAGTTTTTAGTTTTAAGCCTTCATAACTTCATAGCAACATACAAATTAGTTAGAGGAGACCATCGAAAGAGAGAGGAATTGTTCCATGAATCTCCCTTTCACAACAGAGGTATTCCAGCTACACATTTTCCCCATGGGGTAAGCTAATGTTACAGATTCAGAAAGGTCCTTTCAATTATTATTTTTGGACAGATGATCCATTAGAGCAGTACTCACCATTAGCACCACACTCACAGATATACTCTATACCTTAAGGCTAAATGAGCCCTCAGACAGAATCTAATCCATGATCCATCAGCATTTAACTTAAATGACAGTCCTGTATGTTTTTCCTTTAACAAAAAATTCTTACCATTTATGTCTTTTTCCACCAATGTATTCCCATCTCTCTCTCATCATATCAGAACTAGCAACAGTTTTTCTGTAATGCATAAACATAAAAAGTTAAGTATTATACTATCACCATGTTTACTTTAAGCATGTTTTTTGATGTTTTTTATTGTTTTTTAAAATTTGTATCTAATAAAATAACTTAGAATAGTTAAAAGTATATAGAAGGAAAACAAAATGGGAAAAAGAAAAGGAAAACTAAGATGAAATACTCTGTTTACTACTAATGAGATCTCCTTTATAATCTTATTTTTAATATATCACAACCATTACTATTAAAGAAAAGAAAATAAGTTTTGGCACTTAACCAGCTAAAACAATAAAAAAGTAATTTGTTTCATTCACCTCTATACATTTATTTCTGTCTGCCTATCATACAACATCATTCTATATGTGTTGCTACAGTGCAATCTATTTGCTCAAAAATGCACCTCAAGCAGTCAGTCAAGCTATGAAATACCTGATTACTGATCTTCTTGCAGTTACCCTGTGGCAGATTCTCCACCGATGCACATGCAAAGGCAGAATCCAAAACCCAGCATGCACAAAGCTCTGGGCAACGCTAGCTCTAGACATCTAACTGAAATTAGAACTATCATCTACCAATTCCTATTCACTTCCTAAATTTTAGCACATTTTAAACACTGTTGTGCTTAACTACCTACAATGGACTTCCATGCTTAACAGTGCTTTTAGGGAAGCACTCTGCAATTTTTCTGCTGTGATTCATAACAATAGTCCCACAAAGGAAAGTATTTAACCACAGGCTTAGCCCATGGTTGATCTCACATGGGAACAGCATGGTGTTTTTCTCAAGAACAAATACAGCAAACACTCTACAGACAGATCTAAAACATAAAACACTAACAATTTCTTTCCCAAGCAAATGCATTCTTTAGCCAGCTGCACAGTTATCTACATGCTGAAATTAGGAGACCAGACAGAACAAAACTAAACTCTCCATTTACCTGGATAGTGAAAACATCACCTGTTACACAGAAAGCAGCGCTGTCAAGCACCGTTCCACAGCGCAGCCTTCAAGCAGTCAGCAGCCTCCCTGAGGAGCCAGTTCAGCCACCTCTGATTGCCAAGGTGGGACCTGTACTGACTCTGAGCATCAGGCTCTGGCCACTCTCAAAAGCAATTAGGCACCGTATCGCCTGTTTAGTGGATTCTATAATAATAATAATAATAATGATTTCTGCGCTCCATAACAGACCTATTGGCCGAATTCAATGTATACAAACTTGAGATGACCAAGTCTGAAAGGGCTCCTGTTCACATGAGACCAAGGTCTGGAGAACCCATACCTGAAGTCTTAAAATGCTGTGAGCTCTCATAGCTCTTGAAAACACGAAGTTTGATTCCTCAATGTATCTTAAAGAACCATCCTGATTTTGGGAACCCAGGTCTCAAAGAGCCTACAAGGGCAGAGGCAGAAGCAGACAGCTCTTCTCCAGCAAGGGCCCTAGAGACTGTCTGCCAGAGGTCAGCACAAGCAGCCAGACAACAGTCACTAGCTTGTAATTGTACAGCCCACAATAAACTACAGTAGATACAAAATGTGCACTGATTAAGATTGCCTAATTAAAGTTAACAGCTGAACTTGACAAAATTGCTCCTTTGTCTGAAGGTCTCTTATTCCTACATGTTCCCAAATCCCTCATTTCGGTTCTGTCTCTTGGAAAAGGTGTTACATTCTCTGTGCACTAATGCAGCGTCAAATATTTTTCTTAAGAAAAGCAGCAACTATTTTGTTCATGGCTTTATTTTTATAGATAAGTTTAGGTTTGATTCCCCTTCACACTCTCTATACAATGATAGCTAATGACCTATAAATTTCAATTAAAAAAACCTCAAATGTATTGTGTTTCTATTTTGCACAGAAAAGAAAAAAAAAAAAAAAAAAA
>NW_010111831.1:0-13076 GCF_000699245.1 Pterocles gutturalis
GTCTGTGAGCTCCATTCCTGGTGATGCAGCCCCGGGGTGCTGTGGTCAGTGCGCTCTGGCAGCTGGGAAGGTTGGCTCGTGTTCAGCCTGCTGGGACCCCTCCTTCCTTCTCCCAGAGCTGCTCTGTGGCCTGGACCATTGCAGGGGGTCAGTCCATCCCAGGTGTGGGATGTAGCATTTATTCTCCTTGGAATTTGTTAGCTTTTTATTGGCAGTAAGCTTTTTTTACCTATGACATAAGGTGTAGTGGGAATCTCAAGAGCTTCAATCACATTTCACATTGACAAACGTCATTTTGGAGCCTGGCAGTGCCAAATAAGAGCAGGAGAGCTGTCTTCTGCTAAGAGCAAGTGGTGGAGAGAACTTGTGGTTTGGAGGAAGCCAGCATGGACACTGATGTCATACACATGCACTCTCAGTGCCCTGTGTTGTCTGCAGCTGCACTAAATGGAGTAGGGTTAGCCGAAGGATTTGTCAATAGGAAGGTGACATGATGGTCAGTGTGATCCCTCTTAAGGGGGAGGAATATGTTTTCTTGTGTCTTACTTTCCTGTTTCTAAACAAGAGAAAGAGGATCTTGTGCACAGTTTTATTTTAGCGCTGTATTGTAGCTTGTCAGGAACAGTGGTTTTCTTTCTTTGAGAGTTGGAAATTTAGATGCAGGTGACATCTGGGTTCCGTGACACATAAATGATCTGCAGAGCGTGCTGCATATAAAGGTAGCATCCAGATTTTTTTGTTTCTCAGTGCTGATCCATCAGGGAGGAGTTCTATCAAACACAGTGAAAATGTATCACAAGGAATTGCATCAAGGGCACATAGGTCACTTGTGTGAGTGTATTTAAGATTTTTCATGTTTTCAGGTGTTGGATTTGCATCGCATTTGGTGCTCTGGGAGAATGTGTTATGCTACTGAACATCAAAGACATTTGTCAGAGAATCTCCTTGCTCATGTGAATAGCAGATACATTACTGCCCAAATACACAGTCATGTAAACAGATTGTTCATGAGATGCTAGAAAAATGACATATTTTGAAAGCTTTTAATCCCTGCCCGTTCTCTAGAACACGTGGTAGGAGGGTGGAAAAAAATTTGCACGTGACCCCTGCTCTAGCTTTTGGCAGTACATTAGTTGCACGTGCCAGCAGTAGCAGAAGAAATAACTCACTAGTACTGCTGTTCCCTTTGGAAAGGAAAGTGTTGTGTAGGGGTGGAAAAAGAGGAGTTGCTGAAGAAGTTCAGGAATAGTAAAAGGTGCATGGAGAGGCTTGCAAAGTGACAACGTTTACAGCTGAATCCATGAAGATTTAGATAGCAAATAGGGGCAAAATGCTTGAATGTATTTATATTTACGCAAAGAAGGACCTTTTCTGGAAAATGGCCTATTGTGCGAGAAAAAACGTTGCCCTTGACCAGGCTCTTCCAGTCACTGCTGTTTGGGGTTTTGTAGTCTGAAAATGCTCGGGTGAATCCAGGTTCCCCAGCACTGATGCAGGTGGTAGAGCAAGGATGGAACTGCGTGTATGGGCTAGGTACTGCATCAGTCCTTTTCCCACCTCTGTCTTATTTAATCTTCATGTTGGTTGCTTGTTATGGTTCCTAAAATAAACAAGATTCTGTGTTTTTTCTTTCTCTTGTGTGTGTTCATACTTCAGAGAAATTCTCAGCCATGTAATAAATTTCCAAGGAGTGTGCCTGAACTCTTGGAGTTCAAACCACCCTAACGGGCCAAGCCACGCTCAGAAGCAGTGTTCATAGCAACAGGTACACAGTTTCTATTTATTTCTCTTTTGAAAGAAGCTCCTATTCTCCTGCTTCTGTTGACAACTTCTCTCCTGTTTTTCTTGTTCCCTCCTGTTATAGTGTGTATTTTAGGCAGTTTTCAAGGTGGCCAGCCTTAGCACAAAGCACGGACTGCTTTTCGCTAGGTGCTGTTGCATTACTGCCTAGCAGCCTCGGATTAATTGTGCTGAGCCTTTTCTTGGCAGTGGTGTTACCCGAAGCTGCCAGGAATGAGAGAAGCAACAGTCTTGGTTCTCTGAACAGTGGTGGAGATTGGGATTATTTTACACAATCTGTTGCTTTTCAAATAAACTGCAGTAACAGAGAGTGGGAGTCTTCCTTGAAGAACCTCTCAGTGTTAAAGGGTGCCTGATGATAAATTTTTGTTACAGCCATACCGTTGATCAGCAGAGGTCTCTTTCCAGAGGGGTGTGTGATGGGAAAGAGCTTGGAACCAGGAGTGCCTAGGTCTGGCTTCTTGGATCCTCTTTGTCTCTTCTAGATCACTTTATCATCCTTCATTTTGATTTTACCCTCCATGCTGGAGATGGGATGTTATCAGCCAGTTTCTGGAAGCTATGCCATTTAATGAGCTCACATGTCTGAATTACATTAAATGTAGATATGCAACAGTCTGCAAGAGTCACAACAGATTGTAATCAATGGAGTAGCTTTTTTATTGCAAATGGTTAAATTTGATAGCCCTTCCACTATCTTTTTCTTCCCTTGATTCTCATAACCCCTGAATTGCAATAATTCCATTTTTAAAAGCTGAGAGGAAGTGGGAATAGCAATAGAAGACGGTGTGGGCTTTTTAAATTGTCTGCAGAAAACGACGGAAGTCTCTGGACTTGACTGTATGGTAGCATGCACGTAAGATGCAAACAAAGGGGAAGGGGAGACAGGAGAACTGGGTGAAAAAAAAATTTAGCCAGTTGGTTAAGAACAAGAATATTTTTAAAAATTTTTTTTAATGTTCCACAATCAAAATGAGTGTTGGAGATGATGTAGCCCTCCTGTACAAAGTAGATCACCATTACTATATTGCTTTGCTCGCACTGGTTTTCCATGTGCGTGTGGACTGTGCAGTAACATCTTTTGATCAGTAGCGTGTGCTTGTTTCCCAGTTTGCAGCCATGAAATGGTTCCAGCTGCCTCTGTTCTTATTCACGTGTCAGCTTGCTTTTGTTGCACTGCTGTCCCCATGGGTCCTTGTGTGTTACTCAGTGCAGCTCTGAACTCCCATCTGAAGGGAGCAGTGAAGTAACTGCAACGCTAGAAAACTGTATTCGGATACTTGTAGAATCTGTTTTTATGTTAGGAGGGTTTGGTTTGCACCTGCTCTGTGTTCATTGATCCTAGAAAATGCTCACAAAGCCCGTATGGTGAACTTGAGACTGAATGCACAAGACCAGAAGTCTCAACTGTTGCTGTAAAATAAAGTAAGAATGATCTAGGATTTAGCACTCTCAACATCAGCGGACTCATCCTGCGGCTTTCTTTACTTTCAAGGTGAGCTCCTCCTCCTCATCCTGAATAGTCTGACTAAAGGACAAAGGAACGTGTCACTGGGTAGGAGGCAGCGTGCAGGTTGCGGTCACTGGTAGACTGAGACAAGTGGGCTAATCTGGGAGAAGCTTTGCAGCTGGTAAAGGAGACGCTTAAATTCTTGTTTTCTGCGATTAACTTGGGTTTTTCACATGACAATTTTTATACTTCAGTCAGTAGTGTTCACTGGCACAAGTCTATTCTGCCTAATATGTGTGTACTACCAAACAGATCAGGCTGTGTGTCCACTTTGGGGTTTTAAGTGGTTGGTGGTGAACATTGAGTCGAGAGAAGCAATTAGTTCTGCTTTTGATGGATGATACAGGCAGAACTTATGTGAACAACAAAGGCAAGTCCGCATCTCGCTGCTTTAAGCCGAGAAGGCGCCGAGGTTGTGGGATGGATGGTTCCAACAATGGGGCTGTTGTGCTGTATTCACACTCTGGCTTCTTCCTTTGTTGCATTGATTCGGTGGGAAAATAGAGTTCTCCTGTGGTGCAGTGTGTAAATCAGTCAGACCAGTCGTGCTTTGTATCCTCACAAGAAATGGATGGGATTCTGCTGGGAGGATGATCACAGGTTACCTCGTGAGAAGAAGTTTCTAGTCCAGCAGTCACTGTTGTTTAGATAAATAGATTGACAGAGGATCTCAGGGTATAGAATGAATGGGCAACGTGATGTCAAATGTTGTGTTTAATGTGTTAGAACACATAAAGGAGCGTGCGTATGGTGGGAGAGTGACCTGATTGTGTGTGCGCTGTGATGGGTTGTAAAATAGTCTCTTCCTGCGTGCACTGATTAAGGTTTGCTTAAAAGCAATGTGACCCTGCTTTATACCCAGTGAGTAAAATAAGAAATTTGGTTAACGAGCTGACTAAGCAGCATTTAGCATTAATCCCCCCTCCCACCCCCAGTCAGTTGGGAGGAAGGATTTTGGTAGCCCTGCCTTGAGGGAAGAGTATGTGCAGAGTCCCTCTGTAATGGCTCGGAGCGGTGTCGGCTGGGAGGGTTCATGTGCAGAACTGCCAGTGGTGCCGCAACCCAGGGTATGGCAAATGGGCCGGCAGGTACGGCTGGGAGGGTTCATGTGCAGAACTGCCAGTGGTGCTGCAGCCCGGGGTATGGCAAACAGGCCGGTAGGTACAGCTGGGGGCGGAAGCCCTCGTGGTGGTACTGAGTGGCCTTGGTATTGAGGGGCTGTCACACTGAAGCTTCTGTTCTTGCAACTTGAATTTGCAATTACTGTAGATAAAGCCGACACTTAGGAGGGCTTGGGTTTTGGGGCTCCTGTGCTCTGCATTCCCCTCCTTTTTGGTGGGAGGACTTAAGGATTGCTTCCTCAGGCCTGTGCCAAGGTGCCTTTGGAGAAGCTGCTGCTTTTCTCCTTTCTGCTGCTGTTTACTTCTTGAACTTGGCAATTTCTGTTGCTGCCATAGCAATTTTTAAAATATAAATTACTAACCTAAATTGAGAATACCCCATGAATGTGCTTGAGCTTAATTTATACTAAGGTGGTATCTGTTATTTGCTGCAGAACGAATTCATGTGGTTGAAGTATCTTAACGATTTTGGACTTTTCCTCCCCATCACAAACAGAACATTTTACGTATCAGCATATAGAAGAAATATGAAAATCCCAGAAGTGAGACATTGGGCTGTCAGGGAACTTGGGATTCTGGAAGAAAGGGGCGACTGGTCTGTTGTCTACTGACGGCACAGGAGCCGGGCTGGTGCTCTCAGGAGCAGTCAAGTGTGCAGTGTGTGGCTCTCCTCTGGAAACGTATGTGGGCTTGTACCTGCACGACTCTGCTGTCACCAAGTGTCGCTGACGGTTCCATTGTGTCGTGTTGAGAGCTGTCTCTCTATCCGTGTGTGTTCCCCTTTGCCTTGTGGTGGGGTAGAGAGGGTGCAGTGAAACGTGCCATTTGTGTGCAGCTGTGATGCAGGATCTTTTGCCGCTTAAATATGTGTTTTTCTCTCAGGAGCTTCAGATGTAGCCAAAACAGCTTTTAGTTCTGTGTTTTGGTATTATGTTTGTAAGATCTTGATGTACCTGTAAGATTATTTTTTCCTGGAGGAGATCAGTGGTCTTTCAGAGACGTTTGTGCCCACAGGAAGCATTCAAGTCGTTATCCAGTACCAGGAGTGCCATGAGCAAATGGGACCCAAATTAGCAGGAATACTCACTGTTCCTTCTGCTGAAATGCCAATTACTTTGGTATTACATCTTTCCCAAGTGACAGCTTTGTTCCTGTGCGGGGAGAGCTGGTTTACAGTTTTACCATCTGAATGGGTCTGCTCCTTTTTTCTATGCCGTCCCTGTTACAGAGTGCTTACATGTGTGTAGATATATACACACACACATATACTTTTTGCGGGAGAACTGAAACATCTGCTAATAGGTTTTTAATGACAAACCCTATTTTGCCTGGAAGTTATGTGATGGCATTTTGGGGATGCCAGAGAATAATACCCTGAGGATACAAGTTGGTGGATGCTCACCAGAGAGACATGAGCTGCTGAATTGCTTTAACCAAAACCAGGTTGATAGGTAGAGCTTAGAGAAACCTCCTGTTAACGTTGCAGGAATAATTGACCAGTTTTTTCACAGGAATGGACTTCAGTGTAAAACATGAGCATGCGGTAGAGAAGCCAGCAGAATACCTGAAGCACAAAGAGGGCTGACGTTTAACAGTCGGTTCGGTGGCGCAGAGCTTCTGCTAGACCTGTTCTGATGCTGGGTTTGGGAATCCACGTGGGGAGGTAGTGCACATCTCATACTAAGTATGAGAACAGTGTTCCTTTGTTTCCCAGTACCTGGAACAGTACATGAGATTTGGAAAAGTGTCAGAGACAATTTTAAAAAGAGAACTTGAGAAACCAAGGGTGACAAACCATGGTAGGAAGAGATGGAAGGAGAAAATAGTGAGTACACCTGCCAGAGTTTGACTGCTGAGAGGTAGGGTGGAGATGATGTGAGTGAACACTGGGGATTATTTCATTTCCTTTTAACTGAAAATCTGGTGATGAGGGAACTCCTTAAGTATCCAACATGTTCACCAGTTTGTACAGTTGGTGGAATAGCTCTCCCGCAGGGAGTGGCTAGAGTATCAACAAGTTTTCGTTAATTACTAATAGGCTTGGGAAGACTTTTTAGCCAGCTGTGATGTTCTGACATTAAGTGTTTTGGGTTTCTGGGAATGAAGAAATGGGTCCCTTTTGTGAGAACAGTTTTTTCATGAGTATTTTCTATTTTCTCAGGGTACAGAGTCCATTAAGATGGAAAATGGACAGAGCACAGCAGCTAAGCTGGGGCTTCCTCCCCTCACACCAGAACAGCAGGAAGCTCTCCAGAAAGTGAGTAAACTTGATGTGAATTTGCTTCTTGGCACTCTTGTTTGTTTGTTTGGGGTTCTTTTTTCATTTGTTTGGGGATTTTTTGGGTTTTGTTTTTGTTTTGTTTTTTGGTTGTGGTTTTTTTGTGGGTGAGTTGTTTTTTTTGTTTTTTTTTTTTAATGAGCATCTCTTAGTGGTGTTATAAAAGGGAGCTTGCCTACCAAGAATATGTATGGGGTAGTGGCCATGCTGTGTGTGGATTCGCACTTTCAATTTGTGCCCAATAATTATTTGTTTTGGTTTAGACTTTATAGATGCTTTTTGGGGAGCATGAGATGGAATTTGCTGTTGGGGTGGGGAGAGTGTTTTTAGATTAAAAAAAATGAAAATCATAAGTAAGTAACATCTTAAGATCATATGGTAATTCTAAGACAATATGCAACTGCCACTAAGTTGCTGCGAGGAGCAGCCTGTATGCCACAAGGAATAGGTTTCTGATATGCTCCAGCTGGTCTTCTATTCTATCCACACAAGAACACATCACAAAATATCTCTCTTTTTCCCTTATGCTCTTTCCCGTATTGTTGTAAAGAGACCCAGTAGCAATTATTTTCAACCCATTTGAGCCAACCTGTTTTAATCTAGATAAAATTTCAGTCCAGCTCTGATTTCTGGTTGTTGGTCCTGTTTTATCCAGCTGGTGGGGAGGTCACTGCTGACTGCTTGCCCACTTTCCTGATGGGAGTGAGTGATGCCTGGCTTACTGAGAGGAGAGCAAAGTTGGGAAAGAACACAAAATCAGGGAATGTGGGAACTGTGGGCTAGGTGTCTTCTGTACTCTGAGGCAAGTAAAATACGATTCTAGGTAGGCTTCGTGTGAATGTTCCCGTAATGATGAAGCTGCTTGTGTGTGTTGTTGGGCTCGCAGTGTGAAACGGCCTCGTTTCCTCTGGCTTCGCCATAGCTGACAGATGTAAATCCCCTTGTCCATTTCCAGGTTTCCGAAGCATGCGTCTCAAAACCACGGTTTAGAGCCTACTGTTCCCTGGCACCTCCCAAACACGTACAGCCCTGGAAAGCAGGTGCCCGAGGGGGTGGCTGAAGGTGTTTGTACTGTCCCCTGGGAGTAGGCACATACCTGGGTATTAGGTTTCCCTTGACAAAGAGCCTCCATGTCAGCACCACTGGGTGTAAAGCTCAGGCTGTGTCAAATTTGTAGAAGATTGAAAGACAAATCAGTCTTGTGTCTGCAGGCTTAGGAACCAGAGGAGAGCTGGAGCATTTTAGTGAGCAAAAGCATTGGGCCCTCCAAACTAGACCAGGCCAGATGTGGTAAGAGAAGAGAGGGGGAGTGCCCAGTCAAGAGACTGGACGTGGGCATTTGGAGGCCCTTGCCTTTTGTAGAAACTCTTTGTCCAGATGTTCTCTGAGTGGAAAGGAGTTGAAGGAGGCTATCTGTCCTGCCCTCATCCCAGCAGGTAAGGTGCGATGGTGGGATCTGAGGGGCAGAGGGCGGAAGAGGGGAAATGCTGAGTGTCTAGTGCATGCTGCTTTCCTAACATTGCGCCTGCTACAGACTGAGTTCATCCAGCCCTCTGCTCAAGCATTGTGCTGTATTTCAGCGCTCACGACTCTGAGATGCAGACCAAGATGTTAGTAAGCTGTTGGCCGCTGGCTAATGTACAGTGCCTTAGTGCTTAGGGCTGGAGCGCCAGAAAGTTCCACTGGCAGCCAGTTGTGTGGTTCTGGGGAACTGTGATGTAAAATCAAATGTTGTTCCCTGCTCTGTGATATTCTTCCGTGACTACAGTCTGTATTTCTTTCTAGGCAAAGAAGTATGCGATGGAACAGAGTATCAAGAGTGTGCTGGTGAAGCAAACCATCGCCCACCAGCAACAGCAGCTCACCAACCTTCAGGTGAGAGACCCTCTGAGATGCTCCCTCTGTGTCTTATTCTCCCCCACGAGGCGGAGTTCTTTTTTGCACTTAGAACCAGAGCACAGCCCTGAGGCCTGCCTGCAGCTAGGTACTTGTGCTTGTGAAATTGTGAAATTGAAGTATGCTGTCTTCAGCCCACTAAAGAAATCACCTTTACTCACCTGCACAAATTGCCCCCAAATTTCACTCATTCAAAGCATAAATTTTTAAGATTTGGCTGGCCAAATGTTTCTTGGAATGCCAGAAGCCAAAGAATTTGCTGTGAGTTTCACTTTTGAATTAACGTTTACGGTGGTGTCTAGGGTTACTGGCAACAGTATCCTTTCCCCATCTCTCCTGCTCCAGGGGAGGGTACCTGTCTCTCCTGTGTTATTGACAGTGCTACCCTGTTTCCCTCCCCTTCATCTGGGTGCCCTCTCAATTTCGCAGAAGTTCCGTTGGCTGTTCTTGCTGATGCCAGAATGCTGATGTACTGGGAGAACCCTTAACTAGTGTTTAAATCTCCCTTCCTTCAGAGGTTTCTTGAACACATCTCACTGACTTGTGTTCAAAGTTAGGAAGCCCAGAATAATGGCTTTGGGATGTTGGGTTTTTAACAAAGAACTGTGGATGTGCTCGCCACATGAGGCAGCTCTCGCCTCTCAGGGCTGTGCCTGTTTCTGAGTGTCTGATATAGTTGAGGGGCTCCTTTTTAAATGCTGGGGGTGAATCAACGACAGTGGTTGCAGAGGTTACTATTGCCTTGAGTCCCCCCCTGGGAGAAGACCCTGCTTCCTGAGGCAGTGGCAGCAGCACAACCCCACCCTGGCCTGGTGGGACTGGAATCTCCAGGGTCCCAGCGCTGGACAGTCCTTGGGACCAGGCAGTGAGGGGCAAGGAAGGAGAGGCCTCTCTCGCAGGTTCCCTGTGCCGCCGCTCTGCTTGAGTTTTTACAAACAGCCGTAGTATGCTCAGCTCCAACAGACTGAACTCTGTCTTTACTGTCTTTCAGATGGCAGCAGTGACAATGGGCTTTGGAGATCCTCTCTCACCTTTACAATCGGTCAATAGACATATTCACTTCTTCTTGGGCACTTTGTCTTAGTCAGGGCCTAGAGTGGGGAAGTATGTAGTGGTAATACAATGCTCTTAATGCAACCCAGCACAACCCTCCCACATACCCACCTGTTATGGACGAGCACAGCAAGCAGAGGCAAAGTGTAAACTCCCCAGAGGAAGACCCTAGCCTGGGTGCAGTCCGCTGTGACACTGGCAGTCGGGGTCCTGGAGTCAGTTGGCAAAGAAAGCTTTAGATTTCGAACAATTCTGAACACACCCGTGAAATTGTGGGAGCTGCATTTCTAGGGATGCTACAGTTCTGAGGTCCTGACCTAAAACTAACTGCCAAGGTAACTCACAAAGGGGCAATTTCTCATGAAACAAACTCACAGCACCGGAGACCTGGCAGCTGAGGTGCTGGGGAGGACTGGGGCACTATAGTTTTGCAGAATATGTTGTAGCACAGCTGTAAGACTTCTCTTTACTGTGCATGTTTCCAGACTAGGTGAATATGGCATGTTTCAATTGAAGTAAAAGCAGGATGGAAGTAACCAAACCGCAGGGCTATTCAGAGAACCTGTGCAGTCCTTTAGTGCTGGAATTGCTAATCAGATGCCGCAAAGAGCCCAATTACCTGGGTTTATCCATCCCCTCCTTTCTTTTAGACGCATTGGACAATGGCCACTGCACAAAGAATCCTACGAGCTCCACTTTGCACGCAGAGGTTCATCTGTGTATTCCATCTTGCTGGAATATAGCATTTCTGCTCGGTGTAAAATGCAACCAGAGGCTTGTACTCCAAAACAAAAGACACATTAAAACTAAAATCACCTGTTTTCCCTCCTTCAACACTGCCCCAGAAGGTAGTGTGTCAGCAGGGGAGCCAAGCTAAATTTTATGGGAGTATGGAGGTTTGGAACGGAATAGAAGCTTACATCTCGATGTGAGTTTGGCATGGCTGGTTTCTGAGCCCTCATGCCCAAGAAACGTCTACCAATTAATGCAGATGCTTACTTGATAGCATAACTCCATCAGTTTTGCTTAAAAAAATTTTTGGCTCATTATTCACACCTGGGCAAGAGATGAAAAGTGTGTACTGATAATGTAACAGGAAATGTTTTAACTTCTCATTAGCCTCTAGGACATAGCATTGTGAGTCCTTTTCCGAAGACATTCCTCCCTCTCTAGGGAGTCAGAGGCTGCTGCTGATGGCACAGAACCTAGAAGCAGGAGTCTATCCTGAATCATTTGGCTGTGGAGCAGTTCAGCGTAGCTAGGATACCCTGTCCTCAGCAAACGCTGTATCCCAAAGCCCCTCAGGAATGTAGAAAATGCAAGCAGACCTCTGTCCAACACCTTTTCCTGTTGACAAGGTTCATCAGCTCCTACACGAGGGAAGTGCAGCCTGAGCTTCCTATTGCTGTGTCTTAGTGCTTGAGATTAAAGCTTCCTGTCTACTTAATCTTCCAAGTATTACCACACAAAATGAGCACAACTTCCTGGCGTTGTTCTACTAAAATTGAAGCTGGTGGTGGTTTGTTTTCATCACCTCCTTTGTCTAAAGGAGCATTCCAAGGTGTTTTGGCTTGTCCTTAGAATAACCTTCATAAGCACTGAGCAGCAGCATTACATAGATACAACTCTTAGCTGCTACCTTTAGGAAGGTTGCAGATACTTTAATCTCCATTTTGTAGGTGGAGAAAGAGGGCCAGTGGCCAGAAAAATCTACTAGTGTAGCTAATGAAAAAAATGAGACTTCTAGTCATGAGTTTCTGATGCTGCCATGTGCTTAGTTCACGGGTGTAGGTTTCCTCATTCCCCAAAATTACTGAAAAAAATCCACAGGTTCCTGTGGTTGTCATAGTCTACCTCGGCCCTGCCTTTTGTAGGTCCAAGTTTCTAATGCGTTGCTTATGTAGCAGAGTCCTCCTAACTTCGCCCCACTGTTTTGTGAGGATCTCTGCAGCAGGGTAGGATGTGGATTTCCTCCTGCCATGGGAGAGGACAGATGCCATTTTTCTTGCACCTGCTGCATTGATAAAGGAAGAGAACGTCCTCTTTGTGTGTATAGACCCTTCAGAAGGTGAAAAATCCCTGTGCCTGGTGCAGGGCTGCAGTGTCTTGTCCAGAAGCACTCCTAGTAGAACACTAAATTTTTATCATAGCCCGTGGCACCATGGGTGAGGCACTTTGCTCAGACACTTGGGGTTGGAATGGTGATGGCTCTGAACCCGTAAATGGAGGCACTGCACAGGCTGAGGGGCTACTGATCACTGGCTTTCCTGCACCAAAGCTGGGAATGTGTTGGAGAACCTGGGAGACAACACATCCGCTGTCCTGCGTGTACATGTGCCATAGTCGTCCTAGTCGCAGCACTGCAGAGTAAATCGAAAAACAGCTTGTTTTTAACTGTGAAATACTTAAACCCAGTCAAGAGGCAAGCTTAATATCACTTCAGGAGCAGCAGTACGGGGTGAGAACCGTTCATGTTTATAGTATCCCTGCTGTATTGAATAATAGGAGTTGAACCGTTACGGTGTGTTTCCTCCTATGGTCCATGGCAGTCACCTATCAGCACCGTGAGGGAGGGAGGAGGATTTCTTCAGGTACAGTTTGTGACTATCACAGATAAAATGTTGTCCCTCCAATTTTGCCATTTGAGTAGCAGCATCCCCAGACACGTTGGAGCTCATGGTGAAAGCTGGCCTCTCGTAAAGGCCGTGATTAATGACCCTCCTGAACAGCGGTGGTGGGGAAGAGGTGGTTGTTCAGAGCTCCCTGCTCTGGGGCCGAGCACTGTGGGGCTGGGAAGGGAGAGAGGCATCAAGCTTAATGCTGCATTTGCCTACTCTGGAACAGTCTGTAGCCGTTACTGCTTTACGTTTGTTCCATCTGTTCCTGCAGAACAGGAGTGAAGCCCTGTGCATATCTCCAACGCACCGTAATTCAGTCTTGCTGATCATAGGGAGCTGCCTCTACAGAGACCTGATTTCTGCCTTGGTCCCAAGACGTGCCGCTAGGATGTGCTGGCCACACCTGTGATTTTTTTGTAGGCAGCATCTTCCTAGAATAACATTCATTAGTAGCAGCAATTCTAGAATTGCAAAAAGGGTGAAAAATAATTGAAGGATATACTGCTTTTTTGGATACCTGCTGTAAGAAATTTCTGGATTTGTCTTGCAAACAGGTTTTCAGGCATACTTAGGAGAAAATAGCACAGAGACCTTCTCTGCACCGAAACTGATAAGGGCGGAGTCTTTGGGGGCTGCACCACTATCTGAGCCAGTAACGACAGGCAGTGATAAGTACTAGCACCACACACTTAACTAAGAAGCTTAATTTAACTGTTTACTTTTTTTTGCTTTGCTTTTGAGCTGTGTGCTGGAAGTGGTGCCTAGTACTGGATCTTGTACTGCCGGGGCGGGGGGGTGGG
>NW_010111831.1:13122-31178 GCF_000699245.1 Pterocles gutturalis
CCTTTGCTGCCTGGGAGGATGGGGCGGGGGGAGGGAGGGACTAGGTGGTGCCCAGTATTGGATCTCTTGCTGTCCCTTGCGGGAGGGAGCGGGAGGGATTGCTAATAGTGTCCAGAATTGAGACCTTTGCTGCCTGGAGGGGGAAGCTGTCCTAGAATGAAGTTATTTCCTCCTCCTGCAAGCGTTGCTGGAGATGTGATCAGGCTGGGGAGGGTCAGACCTTTTCAGTGGGGTTGGAGTTTAAGGCTCCCGATGTGTCAGACTCCATCAAAGATGTGACTGCCCCGGGAGGGAGCTCTACTGGCTTGTCCACTCCAGCAGTCTGTGCATCGAGCAGGAAAAGACTTCTCTGTCCCTACGTGTGCCCGGCTGTGCCACAGCCCAGTGAGGAGCTCCTGCTGTTGGGCCATAGCTCCTGGGAGGGAAGGAGGAAGGGAAGGAGGTCCTGACATCCATGGCCACCCCCTGACCTAACCAGCCAGTTCTTCTTTCCAATACAGATGGCAGCGCAGAGGCAGCGCGCCCTGGCCATCATGTGTCGCGTGTACGTGGGCTCCATATACTATGAACTGGGAGAAGACACCATTCGCCAGGCCTTTGCCCCTTTTGGACCTATAAAAAGCATTGATATGTCCTGGGACTCTGTGACAATGAAACACAAGGTTGGTTCACAGCCCTTGAGCAATGTGTTTTTACTTCTCTCCAAGGCCCTCCTGACTATATCCAGGAGAGGAGGGAGCCTTTATCCTTGTAGAAAGCAGTCTGCTTTTAGCACTTTGAGATGAAGTATCTGCCTGCTCTCCTGAGCTTTGCAGGATTCTGTAGTGGGGACCGGATGCGTATGGGGATGGTGTGCATGAAGATGCCAAGCAGCAGTCCTGTTTGCAGTGGCCTTTTGCTATAAGGCTTCTCAGTATGAGAGGCTCTGCAAGCAAGTAGCCGTGTGTCAGTGCTTCTGCATGTAATTTTCTGCTTTAATAAAAAGCTTCTTTAAGGAAACATCGTTCCAGGCCACGATAGTAGGGATCTGGTACGTGGGAAGTCTTGGCTGCGCTAGCTTGGCACTAGATTCGAAACAAGATAAAGCTGGCATGATTCAACAAGCGTGTCCCTCTGTCCTAGGGCTTTGCTTTTGTGGAATATGAGGTACCTGAAGCTGCTCAGCTGGCCCTGGAACAGATGAATTCTGTCATGCTGGGGGGAAGAAATATCAAGGTGAGTAGCAGGCTTGCTCTGAAAAGTCTTGGTTCTCTTTACTGTGAATAATGGTTTTATTCCTCGAAATGCTTCCCACAGCACTGTAATGTGGAAGATAACCTAAGGTCTGTTCCCTGGTAGCCTTTGATATTCAACCCATGGGGTACACAGTGGCTCTGGCTCCCTTTCTCTCTGAGGAGAAACTCCCAGCATGCTAATAAATCCTGGAAACTTGTTCTGGTAAGCTAGCTCAGGTTTTTCTGTCCACACACTGAATGGCAGTCTCTTGAGGAAAAAACAAAGGTGACTCTTGATATTTTAATGCCTTCTTCTTGTATTGTGCCTGTGTGGATGGTAGATAAGTAGAATCGGACTGTTGTGCCTGTCAATAGCGTGAGGTACTTCAAGTAGAGGTCTGCCCTTGCCATCCAAAAAGGAGGCATTCAGCACAACAGAAAGGAACAAAGGATTGGGGCTGTGTTTTTTCAGGCAGTAAGAGGGGATCTTGCAAGGGTGAAACTTTGGGGATTGAAATTGAGGGGGGAAAGAACCGTTTTCTGCAAAGTGTTTTATATCTTGTGTTTATATCTCCAATAGACTCCACGTATCTGCAGTGCCTTATTTCTAAGGGAGTTTTGGGAGCCTTTGGAAGAAGGATCTTTTCCAACCTTAATGATTCTATGATTTTGTTTTGCTTTCAGGATTGTTTTCAATTCCTGGAAGTTGGTCTTTGGCAGGTCGGGGAACATAAAGGGGGAAACGTGGTGGAGGAGCGAGCAGAGTCTGCCCAGGCTCTCAGTCCTTCTAGAATCCCCTGCAGCGCAGGTTGTGTCCCAGAGCTGAGTCAACTGTTGTGCTGTGCTAATTATGGCCTTACAAGGCATTATTTACTTTGAAAAGGCAGTCGGGTGGCTGAATGCTTGTCTGCTGTAACTCTTGGCAAGTCTTGCTGCTGCTGTTCAGAATGCTGAATGGACTGTTCGCTCTGTTCTCTGCAGGTTGGGAGACCCAGCAATATAGGTCAGGCACAGCCCATTATAGACCAGCTCGCAGAAGAGGCGCGGGCCTTCAACCGCATCTACGTGGCGTCTGTTCATCAGGACCTTTCAGATGATGACATCAAGAGTGTGTTTGAGGCCTTTGGGAAGATCAAATCCTGCACGCTAGCCAGGGATCCCACGACAGGAAAACACAAAGGCTATGGTTTCATTGGTAAAACAGCTGTCCAGTGTTTGATGTGGGGTAGGGAGAGGGGGCAGGAGCATCCAGGAGACCCCACCTGGAGTACTGTGTTCAGATGTGGGGCCCCCAACATAAAAAAGACATGGACCTGTTGGAGAGAGTCCAGAGGAGGCCACAAAATTGGTCAGAGGGCTGGAGCACCTCCCCTATGAGGACAGGCTGAGAGAGTTGGGGTTGTTCAGCCTGGAGAAGAGAAGGCTCCGAGGAGACCTAAGAGCAGCCTCCCAGTACCTGAAGGGGGCTACAGGAGAGATGGGGAGGCACTCTGCATCAGGGAGCGTAGTGAGAGGACAAGGGGTAATGGGTATAAGCTGAAAGAGGGGAGATTTAGACTAGACATTGGAAAGAAATTTTTCACTGTGAGGGTGGTGAGACACTGGAACAGGCTGCCCAGAGCAGCTGTGGATGTCCCATTCCTGGAGGGGTTCAAGGGCCGGTGGGCAACCTAGGCTAGTGGGAGGTGTCCCTGCCCATGGCAGGGGGGTTGGAACTCAGTGATCTTTGAGGTCCTTTCCAACCCAAATCATGCTATGATTCTATGATCCTCATCTTTTTTTTTTTTTAAAACTCCAGTGGAAGAATTGCATTAAGCAATGGGATAACAATAAATTTGGAGCAGATGTGTGCCTGAACTTACAAATGTAATTAATCGCCAGATATTTTTACTCACTGTTATGTAGGTTGAGAGATCTTCCAAAGCTGACTGTTGTCAGCTGTGCTTGTGTGATCAGAGGAGTGAGATGAGTGAGCCAAGTGCTGAGGGTCTTCTCACTGAAACTCTAAGCAGTCGTTTTTTGCAAATACAAATCCCAGTTGTGCAATGAGAGAGTGGCTGAGTTTAGGACTAAAAAGGGTCATTTGTAAATATTCCTCTTTCTCACTGCAGAGTATGAGAAAGCACAGTCTTCTCAAGATGCTGTTTCCTCGATGAACCTGTTTGATCTCGGGGGTCAGTATCTCCGCGTTGGTAAAGCCGTGACTCCTCCAATGCCTCTCCTGACACCCGCTACACCGGGAGGACTACCTCCAGCAGCTGCTGTCGCTGCGGCTGCTGCTACAGCCAAGATCACAGCACAGGTAAGGCCCAGGGTGGTGTGACTCAATACAGTGGATGATGATTGTGACCCTGCTAGAAACAAGCTGCAGACTGTTCCAGCCAGCTACATCCACTGGCTGAAATGAAAGCCCTTGGCCTGGGTTGTACTCTGTTCCCAGGGCTTCAGTGTAGAAACTTGCCCCTGACACTCGTGAGGATCTGACACACCAGCATTTTGGAACGGAGTCTGGCACAGCTACTGAGAATTTAATGGTGGGGGAAGATTGGAGGGGTTTCCTTGACTGGATAGACAAACCAGTGATTAGGGAAATCATTGTGGTAGAGGATAAAAGAATGCACAAAAGTACATGAAAGGGGGCAAACTAACGAGGGCAGTAGTAGTTGCACGAGCAGCACTGTTGTTGAGAAGACTCTGCCTGTGTAGTGAGGTGGGGGGTGGCCAGTGGTTTTCGGCTGTTCAGAAGGAAATGCAGTGATAGAGCAGAACTGAGTGTTGATGCAGGAGTCTGGGGGTTCTCAAATTCAGTTTGATTAAAGTAACAGAAGCTCTGGCTATATGACCAGTAGGCACTGATGGAGGAGGCGTGCCTTTCAAAGTGAAGCCTGGTAGCTGCGTCCATCATCCTTCCCTTGGGCAGCAGGATCTCCCTCTGTGTCGCCATAGGCTGTGAAAGGAACAAGTCCCAGCGCTGTTGGGTTCTTGAATTCTGTCAGGCAAAAAAGTTGCTGAGGTGTGCAGCCTGTATGTGCTGCTAGTCAGCTGACTGGACTTAATTTTGTAAACGGCTCTTTTTTTGAAAATATTTCTCTGAATCACAAGGTAAAGGCAGAAGTGGGAGGAGCTGCCACCAATGTGAAACTCTCAGGTGGTTTGCATGTCCCCAGTAAAAAGTCCACAAGTTTGGGAAACTGCAGTCGACAAAGGAAGGAAGTTGAGGCATGGCTAAAATTACTTGGATCAAAATCACTTTGGGAAAGAACTATTAACTCTTAAGTGGAATGTTAGAGATCTGTTATAGACATGGATAAATCTTACCTAACAATACTGTGAGGACGACTTTAAATTCCATGTATAGAAAAAGGGTTCTGAAAGACCCCAGAGATACTTGGCGGTCTAACAAGAGGCAACAGCCTTTACTTAGACACGGTACAGATCTGTGTAACTGGTCTGGTTTGCCATGTGGGTAGTTGTAGATGACTAGGGATAAGAAGGCAGTATCTCTTATTTGTGCTCCTAGCATAGTTATTGTATGGAACAGCTTATTTTAAATAAGAACATACGTGGTCATGGTCGGTAAGGGCTTTAATTTGACTGTGTTTTTTTAGACACAAACTAATCAGTAAACTCAGCGGAGCTAAAGAAGTCATGGACATGCAAGAGAAACTTAAGTGAGAGATGTAACTTCAGATCTGCAATCAGAACTGCAACTTTAGTCTGGAATTGGCATGCCAGCCAAGGAAGGAGGAAGTGTCGCCGCACTATCAATGAAACTATAAAGAGAGAGAGAGGTATTGAGTAGCAAAGATAGTTAGTGTCTTGACAGTCACAGTGAAGTCAGTCTTGCAGAAGATGTTAAGGAATTAAAGCTATGAGGAAAAGTTTCTTTACCCATCTAAGTAAAAAGTGGGGGCAGCTAATGACCAGTGTACTCAAACATTCCAATGTTCTTGTTACAGCACTGAATGCTGACGTTAGTGTTTTTCGCCTCCCTTGGAGGCGTAAGGCAGACTGTCTAATTGTGCACGTGGGATTACTGCACCCTTGGTGGGTGTAAAGCTCAGGTTTGTCATGTGCAGATGCACACTTAATAGTTTTGGGGTTTTTTTGTAATAAGTCTGTAATGTCAGGGCTATTGCCGTATGGCTGAAGAACAGCAAGCATGATACCGGCATCTAAGGTAGTGTGGAAAACTGGTATCTGCAGACTTGGTTCTGACGCCAGTGGAAGGGAAAGATTGAAAGCAAGCTTTAAAGGAAGGACAGAATTTTCAAAAGAAACAGATATGCAAAAGGTTTGGGTGTTTTAGGGAAATGCCCCTGCTAGATGAACAGAACTTCCTCTGACAAGACTACTGTTGTATTTTGTTAGGGGAAAAAAAAAAAGTAAAGCATTTCCTATCAGCAGTCCAGGGATTGGTGGAGACCCCTCTGAGAAGCTGTTAGACAAGACCAGCACTATGACAATGAATTTTGAGATGCCTCAGCAAGTGAGAATAAGATGGAAGTGAGCTGTGCTGGAAATCGCTGACACTTCACTCTGCTGGCAAAGTTACTTACCAGATAGGTCTTTCTTCACGTCCCGTAAAAACACTAGTGGCCTTATTCTAGGCGTTAGGAGAAGAGAACTAATGGATCTAGTTGGCAACACAGAGGTGAGATGCATTATTAATGTAGAGGAGAACTGGTATATCACAGCAGATTTGAGTAAGAAATACATGGAGCATTTAGTAGTGGAGTACAAGATACTGCATTTAAGGAACAAAACCTTACAGCTTTTTGCTCCATGGTGTCAGGGCTTGTAGGAGCCCCATGAAAACAAGGAAGAGAAGGATCTGGATAACTAAATCATGTGTGTAACAGCCTGGAAAGCAAACAACAAAAATGTGATCTTGGGGTATATTTTAGGCACAATATTTTCAGTAATTTTAGGGAAGTGTTCTATCAGTTGACTAGGTATTCATCTTGAATGTTGTTTGAATTCTGGTCAGCTAGAGTCAGGATGTTTATTTGGATTATAGAAGATACAGAGAAGTATTGCAGCTGTTGGAAAACCTGATATGCAGGAAGAAACTAGGTAGGTTTGGCTTGGTATAACTGTAGAAAAATGCTGAAAGGTCCATCAGATTTTTGCTCAAGTACAGTCTGTATGGAGTCAAGTAGATAATGGGATGGGAGAAGACCTGCAGACCATGTGGATAAAAGGGAATGGTTATAAAGTGTTTCTGTTATCAAGGCTGGAAGTTTGAAGAACGTTTCCAGTTATCAAAAGCAGCAAAGTTCAGTAGGGTCTTACCAGTAAAAACGGTAGTGGCAGAAGTGACTTACATGATTGTCTGATTGCGAAGTTCATAATGGGATAATTGTTTGCAGTTGCTATGATTGTGAAGGCAAATTTCAGTGCTGTGCTGCTGTCTGCACCTGACGGATGAGGACTAGAGAGATAAGATTTTTTGTTTAAACTGATCTAAAAGTGTGCAGCTTTGAAATAGCAGTGCTCTCCCTCACCCTGTCCCTTGTGCTTGCAGTAGTATTTTTGACTAGAGCATTCCTTGAATCAGACAAGGTTTAACCTTCCACCAGATCACTTAGGAAAAATCTGAGCTGTAAGAGTTCTGTCATGTGGCCCCAGAACACCGGTGCTGTCATCAGAGGAGGTGGGATGGGAGCTCCCATCAATCTTTTTAAATGGATCACATTCCTCAGCATCAGTAAAAAGCTTTCTTTGTGTAGAAGGTGGAAACAAGTAGAGGTTCCTCCTGCTCTGGAATTGCCTGCATCTTTCAAACCATGTATTGAATCCCTCGAGGTCTTTCAGTCATAACTCAGCTAGGAGCTTGAGAGGATGGGTGAAATCTGAGTTGCAGGAGAATGTTTTTCTTACAGGGCTTTGGTGTCTTCTAGTTTCTACATTTCTCTAGAGGGCTGTGTGGTGGTTTTTTTTTTTTCATTTTCAGTATCACTGGAGAGCTGTCATCCTCTGCATCTATATATCTGGTATTTCTTAAGTGTGAGAAAGGCTGAGCCTCAGCTGAGCGCACCCATAGTGTGACTTCTTGATGCAGAATTAACACTTGGGGTTTTTTCTTTTCTCTTTTGTCTTGCAGGAGGCAGTGGCAGGAGCTGCAGTTCTGGGCACTTTGGCAACCCCTGGGCTGGTGTCTCCGGCACTGACTCTGGCCCAACCGTTAGGAGCGTTGCCGCAGGCTGTGATGGCAGCACAAGCGCCAGGAGTCATTACAGGTACATTTGCTCTTCATTTTGTGAGTTGTGTACCTGTCACAGAGCACGGTCTCTACAGCTGGGGTCAGCTAAGGAGCATTTGAAACTGAACTCTTCCTCCCTGCCCTGCTTTGTCAAGAACTTTTTTTATTTGTGCAGCGTAGCAGGAATTTATTTTCATATATAATAGGTACAACGGGGACATGAACTTCACAACAGGGACATGAACTTCACAACAAGAATGCATGGCACTCTGAGTGAGAATCAGGATAATTGTTACTCCCTGCAAAATCCTGCACTCTGTCTCCCTCCTGGGCACGTATATGGTGCATGTATTGAGTGCTCATGCCCTGTATGCTGACTAAGCTGCTGTTTATGTCGCCCTGGTCATTGTTCATGCAGAGGAAATAAAACTGTCTAGATTCTGTGATCCTCTTTATCAGTGCCTGGTTCATACCCAAACGTTGCAGAACATCAGTTCTTTTCTTTATGCTACGGAGTTTGTACTCTTACAGGTGTGACCCCTGCCCGCCCTCCCATTCCCGTCACTATTCCACAAGTGGGAGTTGTGAATCCCATCTTGGCCAGCCCCCCAGCACTGGGCCTGATGGAGGTCAAGAAGGAGAAGGAGGAAGAGGAGGTTTTCCAGGAGTCGGAGAGGCCGGAGATGCTGAGCGAACAGGAACACATGAGCATATCTGGCAGCAGCGCCCGTCATATGGTGATGCAGAAATTGCTTCGTAAACAGGAGGTGAGCGCAGTGTGACGGCCCTGAGCTGGTTCCATTTGTCAGCAGATGAGACTACTGGGTTTAGATCTGCCTTAATGTGGTAAATGCAGTTCTGTGTGTGGTCCAGGCTTCCTGCAGCACATGTTGTAGGTACCCCACAGAGCTCACGTGGGACTGCGAAGGCTAGCTGCTCGTGTGCTGATTGTGATGGTTCTTATTCTGCCTTGAGGATCTTCTCAGAGCTTCTCGAGGGTTCAGACCAGTCCACCAGTTCAGAAGAGGCTTGGCTAGATGTCTCTGATTAAACTGTGTGTTTTCTTAGCATCATTAAAGCAAACCGTGATGGCCTTTTGGCTTATAATTACAGCAGTGAGACTGGCACGTGGTCTATTCCAAACTATTGCATCCACCTTTTCCAACTGTAGGATGAAACTCAGGTGTTTATAATAAACAAAATTTCATGGATGTTACAATGAGAAAGACAAAAATGCATGATAGAAAAAGTCAGAATATGAAACAGAACAACAGATTCATAGACTGGGAAGAGGTGTCTTGGAAGGGGTTGTATTGATAATCTCATCAGGCTGCTTGTCTGGGCATGACCAGAGGTTTGTTCCTGGGCATGATTTGGTTTCCTGTCCGACAGGCACATTTCCTGAGCTCTGACACCAAATCAACAATGTTTCTTCTCTGTTTGCTAAATAGGGATAGTGCTGACACTCATTTCATGAGGCAGGACACAAATGAGTTAGCTAGTGAGTGTTCCCCTTTACTTTCGGAGTGTACATACTTTTAAATACATCTTCGAGCTTCTGACGTAGCAGACAGTTTTCCTCTGTCACAAGTACCTTTCCCAAAGAATCCAGTTCACTTGGGATACTTGAAGAAAGTTTAGCAGTGTCGAAAGAGTCTTAAACTCGTTCTCAAAGCTGCTTAGCATTCTCAACCCATAAGTACCCTTCCATTTCTGCTGTTCTTTCAGTAGGCCCTTAAAGGCAGTTACACAGACATGGGAACAAGAACCGGAAAGAGTATTTTAGAGTTCTCCTGAGCCTGAAATGCTGTGTCTGCCAGGCTGCGGTGTTGGGCAGGGCCAGAGCTGGGAGGAAGGGATGTGGTGGAGCTGAGCATAATGCACAAAACCAGAGGCTGCCCAGAGAGGTTTGGAGTCTCCATCCTTGGAGACATTCAGAAGTTGCCTGGACATGGTCCTGGCAACTCCAGGTGTCCCTGCTTGAGCAGGGGAGCTTGGTCCAGGTGACCTCCAGAGGTCCCTTCCAACCCCAGCCGTTCTGTGATACAGAGAGGTGCTCAGTCACCAAAGGGCTTGATGGGGGGATGCATGAGAGCTGTGTTGCAGGCACTCTGATGGACCTGTGTGTCGTTATCTCCTGTAAGGAAAGTTCCTGGTCAACCATCTCAGTTGTCAGAGGTATAGAAGACCTGGTTAATCCTTCTACTTTTAGAGATCAGAAAAACTTTCAAAAAAATACACAACAGTGCTGTTGAAGATAAGAATAACTGATAGGAACAGCACAAGAAGAATTACAGAGGTCTCCAGGTCACCTGTGCTTCAGAGATGTGTCTCTGAAAAGCCCAAGCCCATGGCTTTCCTGGCTGAGGCCAGCTGTCAGCGGATGAGATTTGTTCCTGCTTCTGATGCCTGGGAAGAAAATTCACTAATTTATCCCTGAGAACTTGGGACATTATTGTTTTCATGGAATACGCTTGTAATAACGTAGCACTGGAATATCTGGTGGTGCTCAGGCATGCAGCATAGTCTGATGTGGCTTTGCAAATTTAATCTCAGTTCTCTTAAGTGTATTAATTCATTTGTCCTGGCCTTCTCTCTGCAGTCCACTGTGATGGTGCTTCGCAACATGGTGGATCCAAAGGACATTGATGACGACCTGGAGGGAGAAGTGACAGAAGAATGTGGCAAATTCGGGGCTGTAAACAGGGTCATCATCTACCAGGAGAAGCAAGGCGAAGAGGAGGATGCTGAGATCATTGTCAAGATCTTTGTGGAGTTCTCCATGGCGTCAGAGACTCACAAAGCCATTCAGGCTCTGAACGGCCGCTGGTTTGCAGGAAGAAAGGTGGTAGCAGAGGTGTACGACCAGGAGAGATTTGATAACAGTGACCTGTCAGCATGAACTCTACTCGAAAGACTTCGCCCCTGCCCCTTCTGCCTGTCTGGGTTTTTTTTAGCTATGTATACAGAACGCTCCAGGGTGGGCACAGATCTCTGTTACGTACTTGTAGTTTGGATAAAAGTGCAAAGAAAGCTTGTGTGCATCTGTGTGTGTGTTACAGGGGCTGGCGCCCCGTCAGCCAAGTCTGGCGGGGGTCTAACCTCGCCCCCCTGGACGAGCGGGGATGGAGCCTGAAGAGGGGCTGCTCGTGCTCCTGCCTTATGCTGCGGTCACTTCAGAAACACTCAGGTCAAGATTCTGCTGCACCTTTTAGGGGCTGGAGTAGCAGTTTTCTTCAGAGATGGGCCAGAAATGGTTGGAAAGGAGGAGAGAGTCTCTGCATGAAGTATTTCAGCAGCATGCTTGCGTGCTTCTTTATTAACAACAAGGAGGGTGGCTGGGGGGGATGCTGGGAGGGAGCTTTCCTGCTGCATATTGGACTCGGGAGCCCAGCACTGAACCTGCTCTTGGAGTGTTCACATCGTGTTTGTTCTCACTCTGTAGTTTGGGGCTCCTGGTCCTATCGATGGGTCAGTTACCCGTGCTGATCCTTCATGTGCCAACATAGGAACAGCAAGTCAGGCTGCAGGCATGATAGCTGGGCTGGGAGGGCGAGCAGCGCTGGTTTGCAGCACCTGAAGTGCATTTACGAAATAAACATCTACCTGTGTGCTGTGGACAGTGATTTGGAACACAGGCCTTGCCTGAAAGGAAAGTTTGGGGTTTTTTTTGTTGAGGACTCAAAGCTTTAGTAATATTTACAAAGTTTAAATGTATTTATTTTAGTAATCTTTCTGTCTAGCTATCGACAGAATTAGTTCATGTTAATTATTTTGAATATTTCAGGTATGTAAGGGACTACTATATTGCTTGTTATCCATAACTGGGACGCAGCACAGATTGAAAGAATAATCAGTTTAGTTTAGAAATTCAAGTAAAGAAAGAATGATCTCAAAGGAACTGCAGTAGGGAATTCGGAGTTGAGCCTGCAGCTGGGGGTTGCTTCTAAGCTTGGAGATGTTCTTAAAATTAGTTTTTTGTATTTTGTTTCAAACATTCAAAAGAACCCTTCTGTTGTAGGTTAGAAATTTGTGTTTGCAGTTTAATTTTACTTATTATTAATCTGTGTTTACTTCTTTCTGTACTAATATTGCCTGCTCGCTTAAATAACCATTCTCCTTCCCTGTTTTCATACCCATTCCAAGTTAATAGCAAGCCTGTCATTTTCAGCTTGTGTTTTGATAGCTGAAGACTCTTGGGATGTTTGCTCTTCACCTGGTCATCTGCCCTAGCAGCTCTTTGCATTTGTTAGCTTGAATTCCTTTTTCTTGAGAGTAGTTGATTAGACCTGCCACGTATATTGTATATTGGCATTCGTCCTTTCTTGTCTGTGCTGGAGGTGCATTGTCCCACGGCACCTGCAATCCCCTTGACCTCTTGCAGCTGCCCCAGTTTCACAGTGCTGCACAGCTACTCTGCGGCTCTTGTTTGTGATGCAGGAGAAAATCCACTATTTTTAATTGTTCCAGGGTTTTATTATTCCTACTAAAGAAAACCAAAACACCTTTTCCATGGTCTGTCTAGCTTCCATTTTCTGCTCTTTGCTCCTATTCTGTTGGCTGGATTTAGCAGTATAAAGACGGCACAAGGAGTTTCCTTGTGGTATTGACAGTTTAAAAAAAACAAAGTGGATAAAAGTTGATGCAAGGGGAGAGCAGAGATTAAAGAATGACAGCCCAAGTGTCAATCAACAAGTTTTTGCGCACAATGCATCCTACTTGGCTGACAAGATTATATTTTACAAAGTAACTTCATAAATGTCTTGACTTCTGTGTGGCCTTTGACAGAGTCCTCCATGACATCCTCGTAATTAAATTGTAGAGGGATGAGCTTGGTGGAGGAACCACTCGATGGGTCAGGAATTGGCTGGATGCCTGCGACCCAAGCGTTGCAGTCAACAGCTCCATGTCAGGATGGAAATCAGTAAAGAGTGGTGTCCCTCAGGGGTCTGTACTGGGACTGATACTGCAGAATATTTTATTAATGACACAGAGTGGGATTGAGCTCACCCTCAGCAAGTCTGCGGATCACAGCAAGCCGAGTGGTGCGGTTTGTACACCTGAGGGACGGGATGCATCCAGAGGGACCTTGACAGGCCTGGGGACCTCAACAGCTTGAGGAGTGGGCCAGTGTGAACCTCATGGAGTTCAACAAAGCCAAGTGCAAGGTCCTGCACCGGGGTCGGGGCAACCCCTGCTGTCAGTACAGACTGGGGGAGGAAGGGATGGAGAGCAGCCCTGAGGAGAAGGACCTGGGGATACTGAAAAGCTGAACATGACCTGGCCACATGCGCTGGCAGCCCAGAAACCACCCGTGTCCTGGGGGCACTCCAGCAGCGTGAGCAGCAGGGCGAGGGAGGGGATTGTCCCCCTCTGCTCCACTCTGCTGAGACCCCCCCCTGCAGTGCTGCATCCAGCTCTGGGGTCCTCAGCACGGGACAGACACGGAGCTGTTGGTGTGGGGCTAGAGGAGCCACGGAGATGGTGTGAGGCTGGAGCAGCTCCTGTGCGAGGACAGGCTGAGAGAGTTGGGGGTGTGCAGCTGGGAGAAGAGAAGGCTCTGGGGAGACCTTATGGTGGCCTTTCAATATGTAATAGGAGCGTAGAGGAAAGATGGGGAAAGACTTTACCAGGACCTGGAGTGACAGGACAAAGGGGCAACAGTTTTAAACTGCAAGAGGGTAGGTTTAGACTGGACATAAGGAAGAAATTCTTCCCTGTGAGGGTGGTGAGGCAGTGGCTCAGGTTGCCCAGAGCCGCTGTCGATGCCCCATCCCTGGAGGTGTTCAAGGCCAGGCTGGATGAGGCTTTGGGCAACCTGGGCTAGTGGGAGGTGTCCCTGCCCATGGCAGGGGGTGGGACTCGATGGGCTTTAAGGTCCCTTCCAACCCAAACCATCCTGGGATTCTGTGAATCTAAGATCAGGTGTTGTACAACATCGTAATTAAAATGCTACGGTGTGAGCTAAACATAAACTGATTAGGAATAGCTGACAAAATAAAAGCCTAAGTAGGGGGGGAGAAAAAACAAAACCCAAATCACATTAAATGATGAAGGCCTTTTTTTTCCCTGGGATCACAAAATCATAGAATAGTTTGGATTGGAGGGGACCTTTAAAGGTCTTCTAGCCCAACCCCCAAATATCTTAACAGATCTTAATAGTTATCTGATTCAGGCCAAAGGTAGATGTTTCTAAAGATTTAGGATTTTGAAGCAGGTGTAGAAATATGGATTTAAGAGGCTAGCATGGCAGGTCAGTGGCATGTTGGGCTCGGCCTAAGTGGATAAAGTCTCCTTTATGTTGCAATTTAAAATTAATTTTTCAGCAGTGGGGGGTTCTGTCCTTGAGAGCTGTCGCTGGGAGAAGGATGAGCAGGGTCTGGGGACAGTGGATGGGTGTGCTGTCTGCTGTTGGATGTCGTGGTGTTCTTCTCAGGGCAACTTCGGGGGGGTTCACTGTCTGTGTAGTTAGTCAGGTGACTGTACGAGCCTGAAGCTGCTGGGGACTAAAGGATGACACCAGAGGAGCAGAGTTGCACCGTGACAGCCTGCCTTTGGAGGAACCGGCAGGCTGCTGCCATCGGCTGGGGGCCGCTCTGTACCGAACACGGGTTGTGTTGGACCCTTCCCTGAATTTACTGATGACCTCTCACTATTCCCTCCCCATTCCCTCATACAGGATCATTTGGAGATGTCTGTGCAGTCGCCAGCTCCCATTTAATCAAGTATTCTTCCAATTATCCTGTGTCGTGTCATGCTTTCTCAGCAAACTGGAGAAAGCTGCAGGTGTCTTCAGGGGAGCGTGGGTCTGGTGGGAGCACAGACAGGAGAATGGGCTCCTCTACACTGGCCCCTTAGGCTCCAGTCTTTCTTGATGCTCCTCAGATGGCTGTGGTCTGAACAGTTTTCTGATGGGGTGACAAAGGTGTCTTCAAGTTGGTTCACATTCAGCTGGTTTTGGACTTCTCCTATTGACAGGACGCCCCGCTCTGCAGAGTCACTTCTCAGCTAGTTATGTGCTGGGCTCTTCAACTGTTCCTTGGGCAGCGTCAGTCTTCAGGGTGAATTACTTGGAGAACGTGGGCAATTCAGAATGGGCTTTCTGCAGAAGCAGCCTCAACACCTGGAAGCCTTGCATGTGGCTCCACACCAGTGGACTTTCCTCCATTTGCAGCCCTCAATTAGGACAGAACTGTGCCGATCTCGTGACGATTTGGGCACAGGTCTGCAGTAAATGCCTGGGAGACACAAGGAGGCAAAACCTGTTCAGATTTGTCTTCCTGGAGTCTCTATGTTTAGGTACGCCGATACGGAATGATGATCACTGGTGGCTGCGGTGTGCCGCAGAGCCCCGTATATATCTTGGAGCAGAGTGTGTGTCACTTATCTGGCACCAGAATTGACGGAAGAGAAACAGACCGGAGCAGCTGGGATGCTCTGGGCCGTATTTATGGCAGCGAGCGGTTCGAGTGCCGCTGCACAGATGACGGGAGGGCTCTGTCTGGCGGCAACTGTCAGGGGAGGCTCCGGGTTGTAGTGAAAACATCCCAAAAATGTTTGGGGGGAGGATGAAACCCTTTTGCCTGAGGACTGGAGCTGCTGGGCCCAACCAGTAAAGGGTTGAACTTTTCCAATGCCTAAAGGAAATGGCACTGGTGGGAAGGGGCCTTCATGCCTTGGCTCTGCATCACCGGTTCCTCCTCAGCAGAGGGGTCAGACGCTTCAGCTCTCTGAGACTGGGCCTTCCCTGGGGCCCCGACACGCTGTTTTAAGGAGGATACAGCTTAAGTGGGAGTGAGACAAGCGGTGCCCTGCAGAAGCCTGGTAGCAGCTGGGCGGGGTTGCTTCCCGAGTTTTGAATGGGATCATTTTGGTGTAAGAGGGAAAAGAGCTCGTGAGCTCCTGCACCTCTGCTCTCTGCCAAGAGACCTCTGCTCTCTGCCAAGAGACCTCTCTGACCTCCGCAGGATTGCTCCCCTGGAAAACAAGGCTTGAGGTCTCGCTCCCACAGACACGGGTGCTTGAGGAAGCTCAGTCAGGTATTTCATGATTCCGTGAGACTTTCATCTGAATTAATCTGGAAGTGGTTCCAGCCATTCCTGTACCGGTCGCTCCCGTTTCTCCCCATCCTCCCTTCCCCAGCTTGCAAACACTTTTCCCCTCTGAGTCCCTTGTCTTAGATTTGAATGCTTGGGCCAGAGGGGTCACTAATCCCCAGCTTAAACCTGACATACATACACCTAATTATAGCGCTGCATACCACCCGTGCTTGCTTTCACCCAGGACCTCACATTTCAGGGCCTTAACCCTCGCGGTGCTGTTCTATGTCCAGTTCCTGCTGTCGACTGGTGTACACACCTGTAAATCCTGCGGATTGCTGGCATGTTCCTGCACAGCAGAAGGGCAGGAAAGGACCAGAAAATTTGGGAAGGAGCAGTCTGAAGCAAAATAGGTACACAAGAAGGTTTTTCAGTATCTCATTGGTACTTGGATGGACTATCCGTCCACATCATCTTCATTCCAGATAAGTGGTTCAACTTTCAGTCTGAATCAGGCAAAATCCTGATTTGTGAACGTTTTCCTGTATGTGCGGTCTCTTGTGTAGATCTTCAGTTTTACAGCTGTTGGGCTGTCAGAGACAGCCAGAATGACAGGACTGGATACCGCTGACACAGGCATGAGTGTCCCATCTCTCTGAAGGGGCATGCCTGACAAGAGAAGAGGATGCAATAGTACTGTAGAAGGTTAGATAGCTAGTGGTCATGCTTGTAAGACAATAGTCCTTTATCTCTAGCTAAACACAAGGGTAGCTGAAATAACCTGAATTTACAGCCAAGGATTTTTTTTTTTTTTTTTTAATGAGATAATGACCAGACTTCACTGGCCAGCCTGTGGATAGCCACTGCCAAAGCAGTCCGTCAGCCTTCCCGACTGGATCTCTCACACACAGATCCTGGAGCAGAGCTTCAGCTTGATCCCTCCTGTTCCCATTGACATCAGACCTTGGTGATGATGCTTCTTTCCTGCACAGACCTGGTGCAGCTGGCGAAGCTCGCCCTCTCTCACACATGCACATTGCACTGGGGGTTCCCGTATTTCCTCTCGGATCTAACCTGTGACTGCTGGGGACTGGTGCAGAAGAGCTTGAGCCTTGGAGCTGTGGGTCTCCCTGTTCTCTTTGGCCCCGCTGCTTTCACCTTGGCAGTCTTTTCCCCACTGTGCGCCTTGGCAACTGGTTGGTTTTCCATAAATGGGCCCGTACCGTATCACCCGAGGTTTTCCTCTGTTCTTTCAGTGCCCAGTCTTTGCATTGTACAGAATAAACCGATGGACTGGTGCTAAGTGACAGCTCTGCCACTCCAAGGGCCTGTCCTGGCCCAGGCAGTGGCCTCTGCGGGTCCTGGACAAAAGCATAGGATGGGGCAGGCATGGCATGGATGTGCTTCGGATGGCAGTATTCACAGGTGAGGGTTCTCCTACACCAGAGGCTGTGTCAATCCAGCACCACCAGGGAACCCTCTGTTCCTGGGGCATCATGCAGCGCTGGGCTTGGTGAATGTCTCGTCCCTCTGGGGTCCAGGTTCCAAGGGAGCAGTCGAGGGTGGCTGTTGTCAGAGCCCTTTGAACCCAGCTTGGCTTCTCCCACCTTCTCTGACCCTCCTCCAGTTGGTGAGGAAACTGAACTACTTGGGGCTTCATAGAAAAGTTTTTCCCCTGGCCCTGTTTTGGTGAACTTCCCCCTGGAGCTGTTCTGTGTCCCTCCATGGCGACGGATCCAGCGACGCAGCAGGGGTTTCTGAGGCTGAGGGCAGAGAGCAGCAGCAAAACCAGTGGATACAGGGCAGCAGTCTGTGACAGAAAGACTTGTGTGACTGATTTTCAGGAGGTGCTCTAGGTCCAAGCTTCCCGATGAACCTGGCGTTTAATGAAACCGCACAGCAAACAGAAAACCAAGTGGCTTGAATTTTGCAGCGCTGTGGGGCAGAGGAACGATGTTCTTGTACACATCGCCAAGAATTCAAGTGTCGTGAAGTATGGACACAGAAAACCCGTTGTCTCAGAAACTTAGTCCTGCAGATTGAGAGAGCGCCACACAGAATGGGGACAAGGCTGCGATGGGACTTCTCCAGTAACCTTTGATAAACATCATCCTCAGCTCCGTTTGCAGGTCAGTGTGTGCATTAGCACTGATTCAGCCTCGGATCCTTCCCGTGGTGGGATGATAAAACCCCGACAGCAGCTCAGCGCGTGGGAGGCAGAGTTGGCTTCCTGCTGCACCTGGGACAGCTGGACAGAGCGGAGAAGCTTCAACAAAAAATATAATTTCCTTCTTTACCAGCTAGGGAAGATAGGCTTCCAGAGAAAAGCACGTTAAATCCCTGATTTGTTGAGAATCATTCAGGTTCAACTCCATCTCTCAGTGGTCTGGAAGATGAGCAATGTCGGGTGCCTTCAGAGCTTCCGTAACTCTGGGCTTACGGATGCTGTTCAACGTCTTCCAGTGCTCAAAGGTGGTACAGAGTTTTTGTTCTACCTTGAAGATTCTAGCTCTTTAGTAAAACCATTTTCTTTCCACTTAGAGAGCCCTTGAGAATCACATCACAATGGAGTTAAGTAATCTGGACATCCATAAATCC
>NW_010111832.1:0-202 GCF_000699245.1 Pterocles gutturalis
CACTTGGCCTTGCTGAATTTCATGAGGTTCACAAAGCTCTCAAGCTTGTCAAGGTCCCTCTGGATGGCATCCCTTCCCTCCAGTGTGTCAACCACAGCACACAGCTTGGTGTCATCAGCAACCTTGCTGAGGGTGCACTCGATCCCACTGTCCGTGTCTCCCACAAAGATGTTAAACAACACTGGTCCCAGTACCGACCCCT
>NW_010111832.1:537-9427 GCF_000699245.1 Pterocles gutturalis
CCTCTGTGATCTTGCCAGCCACAGAGGTGAGACTGACTGGCCTGTAGTTCCCCAGGTCTTCTTTTTTACCCTTCTTGAAAATGGGGGTTATGTTTCCCGTTTTCCAGTCTGTGGGAACTTCACCAGACTGCCATGACTTCTCAAATATGATGGGTAGCTGTTTGGCAATTTCATCCCCCAGTTCCCTCAGGACCTGTGGATGCATCTCATCAGGTCCCATGGACTTGTGCACCTTCAGGTTCTTTAGATGGTCTCAAACCTGATCTTCTCCTACAGCTGGCAGTTCTTCCTTCTCCCAGTCACTGCCTTTGCCTTCTGCAACTTGGCCACTGTGGCTTTAGCTCTTGCCAGTGAAGACTGAGGTAAGGAAGTCATTAAGTACCTCAGCCTTCTCAATATCCTGGGTAGCCAGGTCTCCTGCTTCCTTCCGGAGGGGGCCCACATTTTCCCTAGTCCTCCTTCTATCACTGACATACTTAAAGAAGTTCTTCTTGTTACCCTTAATGTCCTTGGCCAGATTTAATTCTGTCAGGGCATTCCATATACACTGATGATTTGTGATTGTTGTAGTAATTGTCCTAAAAGACTTTATATGAGGCATGAAAATATCTGGAGGAGGAGTGTTGTCCTGCCAGGAAAATTCTAATAATTAAAGCTATTTCACAAGATCAAATGACTGAGCAAATGTTTGTATGAAGATTGTTTTGTGCCCATAGAACTCTAGTAGCTTTGAAAATATCTGCTATTCCTTACTTGGCTTCATTTGTAAATTCCCTCCCAAGTAGTTTATGGTGTTCATTAAAATTAAGCTTGGGTTTGATCTGGCTAGAAGCTCTGCATGAAGAACTGCAAATGTGGAAAGATTTTGCTATGCTAAATACACAGTTAATGTAAGTAACAACTAGTTAAGATATGCATAGATATCAATAGATTCAGGTTACTGGTTTTGTAGAATCCCATTATTTGTCTTCTAAAACTTTTTTCCCCCAACAAAATAATTTAATATATGACTTTTATACATTGTTCAAGCCCTCCTTCAGACCCGTGGGTACTGCTTCAAAACCAGGTTTGTGACAGAAATGCAAAAGTCTGTTTAGTGTAGGTAGAGCTAGGAGAGCTCTCTGATCCTCTATACATTAAAAAATTACATTATGTACAATACTGGTAGTTAAGGAGGAGTCCTCCCTTTTATATCACTTGTGAAGAAATGAAACTGGCTGTGTCTTTAAGTTAATCTACCCAAACTCTTTTGTAAGAATTGTAGATAGGATGCTCTCATGACCAGGGTTCTTACAGGACTGAAGTTAAAGACAGTCTCCAACTTGCAGGTTGCTTGTGATCAAAATATTTATTTCTTCTGCAGTCTGGTGTTAAAGGCAACATTTGTAGGCACCAGTTTGGCCTTGTTTGATTAAACAACTCCTTGAATTGGCATGACTTAGTGCCTCTCATGGATCTTCGTACAGAGCACAGGGTCCTGCCAGGTGGATTGTAGTTGAGAACTACTGTCTTCATTATGTCCTTGGGGTACCTACCACTTGAACTTAACTGACACGTTACATGAGGCAGGATTCAGTGAATGGAGAATGCAGAAGGTACACTGGAGCTTTTTATAGACCTTAAATTTCAAGGAATATAGTTGGCTTCCCTCACTCCCCACACATTCAGTTTGCTTATTATAGTCACTGCTGTATATAGAAAATCAAATCTTCTTGCTTATTGCAGCTCTATGTCTACTTAATCAGACTGAACATAGCATCACACTTGTCTTCACTGGGAACTTGGATAATAGACCTGAGCTTCCTTTGAGTTGTCTCTCAAGAAGCTGGTATGATACCAGTTGGTAATTCCTACTAAAACTACCTGACTCCTGTGTACTTCATACTCACTGGTTTCAGTCCCTAAGCTGAACACTTCAGTTGAAGTGCAAAACAATCTTGGTATGTAGTGACTCATTTTTGCAGCTCAGTCCTCCTTTTGGCAAGAAAAAATTCTCCCTCTCAAATTCTTTCTCTCTCTTCACTCTTTGGTACAGGTTGTAGTTAATGACATTTCATGTGTCTACTGTGTAGGATTTCCTCAGTGTAATGACTGAAAGCAGATGTGTGAATATGCACATGCACACTTTCCCATACTCACTCACAGGCATACAGAGCTAATGAATTTTGACCGAGCCACAGATGATATAATAAATCTGTATGGCAAGCTTGGGAGTGTTTCCACTTGTAGATACATGCATATGGTACGTCCACTTTCCTTTCTGATCTCCCCTTCTCCAATATTACTTGTATCTAAACAAAAGGCATATCAGAATGACCCTTGGGAATGCTAGTATGAACATATTTCTTTAAATTTTGTAACTTTAAAAAAAGTTTAATGCAATTCTGTCTGGATTTTAAAACTTTTTATTCCTCCAAAATTACAAAACATGCTCGCTAATTTTCTTCCCATTAACACAGCCTTTCTGTAGCATTTAATTATGGTATAGAATGAGACCAGTGTATGAGTTTTAGTGGGTGGTGCTGTTTTGTTTCTGACATGGAGAATTTCAGTAGAGAAATTCTTGTAATTAATGCTCTGGAAGAGTAGAGCGATTAGAGTTCTGTACAAAAACAAAATCAGCCTCCATAGCAGTAAACTTAAAAATGACATAATCTTCTGTATCATTCATTTCCGTCAGAATAATCCTTTATGTAATGCTTTTGCTATGGACAAAATAATTTGTGGCTGTGTTGGGATACCAAATCAGACTCTCCTGTTGAGCAAGGAGAGGAAAACCAATCTTTTTTCTTCACTTTTAAGGCATTTGTTTTCTAACTTGCTTCTATGGTTCTTCCTGAGCCCACAAGTGTGTGTCAGTTTTATAGTGAAGGCTTCACTTCAAATGCACACACGCACCTCCTGAGGAACCCTTATGCTTTAGAAAGCAAGTCAGTTTTACCCTGCGTTCCCAACCCAGGCCCCTTGCCATGTTTAAGTAGCATGGTGTCTGTGCTACTCCCACGCTGTGCAGGTTGTACTCTTCCTCACCATTAGCACTGCCTCTGTGAAGCAGAGGAAGGAAACTCCAAGCCAAGAAAATACTGATTGAAAATTGACTTGGGACTTTGTTGTGGGTGATGATCATGATGAATGGTTTGGCTGTTTGGACACCTTTTAAATTAATTAGTCATACCAAATAGGGTCCCCTCTCTGACTCCCACCCACAAGTTGACAGGAGAAACCCACTGCAATTGTGTGACAAATCCAGCAATATTCATTGCAAAGCTGCGGTCCGTTGCCGGTCAGCGCTGACTGGAGGATATCAAGGGACAGATGTATCAGTAAATGCATTTACTAATGCTGCTGCTGTAGCAACCCATGAACCCCGAGCTTTTGTTTTCACCATTAGCTCTAGAGAGTTTAGGATTTGGTTTCTCTTGACTTTTAATTGTTTTGAGTACAATTTGTACTTTAAGGGAGATGAAGTGCAATTAAGAGCATGAAAAGTTGTCATGGGTTTTACTCAAGTTTCTGTCCTTAGAGGACACTGAGGTCCTGTAACAGTCAAAGAACAGGTAGGAAATTTAAAATGGGTGTTTGAGCATCCGACACCACTTTAAGTTCTGCACCAGCACCTTATAAGCTGCAAAACTCTAGGAATTCCTTCTCTTACTGTGAAGATAGCCCCAGTGTAATACCGGAGTTTGGTGCTACCTGGAAGTTCAAAATGGATTGCATGTATGAGTGAATGCTCTGTAGCTGTTGGAAAATGAGTTAGGGAGTATTTTTAATGTATTTTTCTGATCAGCTGGAGTTTTTTCATCCTGCACCCCAAATATGATAAGTCTATGTCAAGTTTTGAATAAACAGTTTTTCAGAGTTGATTTTTTAAGTGGTTATTTCAAACTAAGACTTTGTGTTTTTTACAGTATGTTGGGCTTGAGTCATATTGCATGAAAGAGACTGTCTCTTTAGCCTCTAATAAAGCACAATTGGTGATGCTTAGTGTAATCAGTGTGGCTGAGAGGATTTAGCAATGTAATAAGCCTGTATGGATCACCCCCTAATGCAAATTTGGTCTTGAGCTGGCTGAGCAAAAACCTGTTAAATTAATGATTTAGCCACAAAGCAAATAATTTCATAACATAAACTTTATCTAAAATTGTTTCACCTTTCCCACTTCCTAGATTGACTGTTGACGTACATTTGTGATGGCTTCTGGAGAAAGTGTTTGTGGCACAAGATTCACATAAGTAGCTAAATATGCGGTTTCAAGTCTCCTGATACGTCATGAGGTTAATATGCTTTTTTGTGAAATTAATATGAACAAATTAAGAAAGATTTCTAGAACTCCATCCAGATTTGCTCTCAGTGGTAGATGGCAGGAAAAATTGTCTGGCTTATTGAAGGGCTGACTACCAGCAAACTTTCTGTTGGAGAAGACAGAAAACAGGGATGCTGGAAAATGGTATCGGAATTTCTATGACTACAGGTGAGGACTTTTTTTTTAACCCAAGTTTTTTAGCTGAGAAAACTGAGTAGGTCTTATGAATTTTCTTAATGTTAGTCAGTGCAGTGTCTGCTTCACATCTAGTGCTAACTGATAAAGCTTACAAAGAACAAAAACTTCAGTACGAATTACTCTCGGGGCTGTGACAGCCAGTGTTTGCTGATTACAGCATGTACAATACTGTAATCATGCTTTGAACAAATGCCTTTTTTAGTGATATAGCAATGTAGCCCTCTGCTCCCCAAGAACACTGCCCACACACTGCATGGTCTAGTTTTTCTGGTTTCTCTACTGACCAGCAATACTAAACCAAAGAGACTCTAAGCTTAATACAATAGGGCTAGTCAGTAGTGGAACAGTGCAAAAAGTCTTGCTAAACTGTCTCAACCTTAAATCTCATTAACAGTGTTGGCTACAATATGAGCAGCAAATACATGTCCATTGCTGAAGCTTCATTGTGCCTTCTGTGGTGGTTCTGTAGTTAGAGAAGGGAGAAAACCTGAATCCTGTTGAATTTCAGGAAGACTTACATATGCATCCCTGGCTTGGAGCCTGCACGTGTGGTTTTGGAGCCTGTCTGGACATTCAGATATGGCCAAGTTTTCTCCAGAACAGCTGTTCTTATAAGATTTAGAACAAGAAGAGGAAATCTCCCAAGAACTGCTGATTGTTGTGAAACTCCTTGCCATTTTGGCAGAAAACTTGCTTTAAAAATTAAGGACAGATCCTAAAGTGCTTAAGTGCATAAGTAACTTTACACACTCAAGAAGTTCTGCTGCACTCAGGGGACATCCATCTCTATGTGGAAAACTGCTGCTGCGCTTGAGTGCTTGCAGGTTCAGGTTTGAGTAGTATTTGGTTGATGAGCCTCATGTTCTTGAAACTTGAATCCACAGATGGAAGACATGTAGGCAGGAGTTTTGAAGTCATGGAAAAGGCAGAGGCTGAAATATAAGCAACGTAAAACCAGATCTTGAGCATACTTATGCATATAGAAATGTGGGCATCAATAGTGTTCAAGTGTTAAAACTGGGGAGGGAAGAATAAGAAGTAACGTTAGATGCCTTAAGTTATATGGAGCTTCAAGAAAGGGAAGGAATTAGTTTTCTTACGTGCCTGTAACTCAATGGAGTTGAGCCCCTTAAATTGAACTCCTGGTGGAAAAAGCTTTAAAGTTAGGTGACAAAGTTGGTTGGTAGGAATCATGGTCCTTGCTAAGTGTCAAAACACAGACAATGTAGTCAACACTAAGACAATTCCCAGGGATGGCAAAACCCAAGTTCAGTTGTTATTTTAAATGGCTGTACTACAAAGAAAGTAGTTGTCCATAAAAATGAGAAAAAGTGAGAAATTGACTTCTCATGCCAGATGATCATGCTCAAATAAGTGTAAAACATAAAAGTTTTTGATGGGAACTAAAATGTGATGGGAAAGGCAGTTAGGAGAGGTATCTATGGTGGTGCTGATAAAGGGCTTTCTTCTGTTTCTTTTGAAATTTGAAAAGCTAGCTTTCTTCTTTGTTATGTATGCATAACTGCATGCAGGGAGAGCTGTCCATAATTGTGTCAGGCTAAATACAGATCCCAAAGAAAAACAGACCAAGTCAATGATACGCTGAAGGCAGATAATACATACTCTTTGTTCGGGAGATATACCACATATGATCAAGTTGTAATTGCACTACTAGTTGCTCTGATTCTTGAGATCATCTGTTTTGTGTAAAAAGCTCATAAGGAGAAGTTCTATGATAATTTTTACTGATGCTGAGATGCTAGGATAGACCAGCTCATGGCAATTTCTCTTTTTTTTTTTTTTTTCCTAATGAAGGATCCTTTCTCCTCCCCACACAATGTATAGGCATATTTCCAAAACACTGTACTAATGAATGCACTAATTTAACAGCATGCAGTCTGTAGTGCTGTATTTGGGAATTTTCTGTGCACAGATGGAATGTTTTTCCCCCCTGCAATGAACAGATGAAGTGAGAGACAAGACAGGCTTCTTGGATTTCCTGAGGGTTTTCATTGGTAAGATCCTGAAGCCCTTCTTTTGTCGGGGTAGACTGTACTTTCCTGTCAAACATCCACATTTCAGTTCAGAGTAGTCTGTGGTCAAGTCAAGTCTGTGACTTGCTTTCAGAGTTCACTTTCTGAATATGTGTGGCTTCCTATTGCAGGCTCGTGTTAAAAAACACCAACACTTCTTAAAATGTGGAATTCTTGCAGCTAAAGCCAACTTGTGGAATTGCTTTGAAATGAGACAGCTTAACTGCTCAGAGCTGGGAGATGGAGTCAGTACTTTCGTGCAACTCCTTGAAGTCATTGCAGGACTGTTAGTCCAAGATTTTTTAACTTTCCAAGCCAGTGAAATTTACTGCAAGAGTTACACGTTATTGCTTCATTTGGCTGCCCCAGTCACATCTGAGTTACTAAATTTTGTAGAGGTGTCAGCAGAGAATCTCATGGGATGAGGACACTAGATTGATGGATAGAGTGGGAATGCGTAACCAGTTTTAATAGGGTGGGGGCTAACCTAATTAGATGGTAGCCAAGGCAGGAAGAGCCTTTTTCAGAGACACTGTTGTGTTAAAACAAAGGGATAAACTTTTGCATCAGTACACAGGAATGAGGAACTAGTGGGAATCACTTTATATCATTGCTGCAGTTACTCTGCAGATGTGGTTCATTGGGATTTTGAAAGCTTTTTTCCAAAATGAATCTGGCTGCTTTGGCTTTTAAATAATTTTTTTCTTTTGTCTGTGAAAACATGTGGTATCAACTCATTAAAAAAAAAAAAAAAAAAAAAAAGCCCAAAAAAAAACCCTTTACTGGGTATTGCCTTTAACAGGAACTCCATAAAAAAAAAAAAAAAAAAAAGAAAATCCCAACAAAAAACCCTTTACTGCGTATTGCCTTTAGCAGTAAATGGTTACCAACTGTATAAACAATGAAAAACTTTATGAAAGTCCCGGTTTGCATACGTCTTGGTGTGTAGCCTGTCTTCAAGTCTCTGAGCTTTGAGTTAACATGAACTGAGTCTGTTATATGGGTAGCAGGAAGTCTTGGTCAAATCAAAACATTTTCATTTTGTTTCCCAAGTTAATTTTGTAAAGGTTACAACATAACGGATGCAAACGTATTTCCTCTGAAACTTAACAGTGATAGGGTAAAAACTTTGTCCACACTTGAATCCTATGTTTTGGTCTCAGATGTTTTCTGAAAGGCATGGTTTGCTATTCCTAAAATAAGTTTTAAGGTTGACAGACCTAGCAGACAGACTTGCATCTGACATAGCAGATGTACTGTGTGCTGATTTTGGATTCAGTAGAATGTCCCATTTTTGGGGCACTGGGAATCTTGGAAGTTCGTTAGAATCCTTCTCCTGAGCTTTTTTTATCTGCAGTGCACACTTGCTGATTCTTTGGTATATTTTACCTGCAATGAAGTAGAAGAAAAACAGGGACCAGCCATCTTCTCATTTGGGTGCATGCTGGCTTGCTGGGCTCGTGGATCTGCTGGATGGAGCAAAAAGAGCAGGTGTTCTCTGGAGCTGTGGGCCAAACAAGTGTTCTTGTTGGGCAGGGAGAGCTCATCAAGAAAAGGTAAGTATCACTAGCATGCCAAAACCCTTTCCTGGAAAAATTTTACAAAGAGGTTAGTTTTTTGTGTTCCACCAGGTTGCATGCATAAAAAAAATGCTTTGGCCGTAGTGGGAGCAAAAAGGACACATGAGCATAGACCTCATTGACAGCACTCCTGGTTTTGGGGTTTTTCTGAGTTATCTTACATTTTTACAGGGGACAAAAATAAGAAACTGTGTTTTACTGTAAAGCAAATATTTCAGTCTTGACCTATGACTAATATGCTTGAATTTGACTTTTCATTGATTTGAGCTTAGGCGGAAGTTGGGCGGATGTTGGCATCGCTTGTTCCTGCCATTTTGTAGAAGTCACTGTGGCTAGGAGACAGATACATTGTTTGCATTGCCAGCTAGCCATCAAAATATTTAAAACAACATTTTCTCTAAATCTTGTACATAATTTAATAAGTAGAGCTCACATGGTTCTGAAGTGCTGTATTCAGTGACTTACTGTATTTGAGCTTCAGTGTTTTATTTTTGTTCCTTAAATTGATGGCTTAGTGAATAGGAGATTATTAACCTTTGTTTTCTTCTGAGACTGATTTAGATTTGTCATTTCTGAATGTTATTATATTAATTTCTTAACTATTAATTATTTTAATTTTCTTGCAGTCTTAATGCACGCACGTGAAGCCTTCTCTTGTGCCACGTGTATGTTTTGGTTATGTAACAAACTCAATACATTTTCTTTTTGTTTGGTATTAATGTCGTAGTTTTGATCCTGGCTGGCAGGCAAGCACCACCACAGCCGCTCGCTCA
>NW_010111833.1:0-241 GCF_000699245.1 Pterocles gutturalis
CTCTGGGGAGGAAACTGGGGGGGGGCCGGAAAACCAACGGGCAAAGAGCCACGGGGAAACAAGTGTGCCCTGCAGCCTTCACCCCGCACCCACCCAGCCCCTGCCCCCCAGACCCCACTGACACCAGAGCCCATCACTCCAGCGGCACTCACGGGAACGATCCTTGCAGAACCGTGTCCACCGGCAGAAATGTCCCTTTGCTAAGGCCACATCTGTCCCTGTGAGGAGCTGGTAGCAGTCA
>NW_010111833.1:320-853 GCF_000699245.1 Pterocles gutturalis
CTGAGGAAGAGGAAGGAGAGGAAATGAGAGGGAGGTGAACACGAGGGGGCACAGGGAGCAGGTGAGAGGGATGAAGAGCGCTGATGAGGATGGAGAAAGGGAGGGTGGCAGCTCTGTCACATTGGGTGCAGCTGCTGGGGGTCCTGGGCTGCCCATGGGTGCCTTTGCCCCCTCGCCCTGACCCCTCCAGCCCCAAGGGAGCCTTGTGCTGGGACATCTGCAGGTGCCTGGGGGGATGCAAGGTCCAAACTCACCCCGTGGAAAAGGGGGACACCCCTACAGGCTTAGTACTTGGATTTAATTAGCAAAAGATGTATTTCCCTGCACTACTGTAGTGCTCCTCTTGTTTCCATCATTCAAAGCCTGCGTGGGAGCCCCAGTGATGCTTCAGTGTCAACCAGGACCTGCTTGGCTCTTCCCTCTGGTTCCCCTTCTGCAACCACCGAGTGCCGCATTTAGCATCTGATCGATGCTGGGGATTTACAGCTGACTCAGGCCCTCAGGGCTGTGATTTCTCTGCAGGAAGAAAGGTC
>NW_010111834.1:0-5753 GCF_000699245.1 Pterocles gutturalis
AATGATTCTATGATTCTGTGATTCTAAGATGTACCCAGGCAGGTTTTTAACCTGGCTTCTGAAATGGCACCAAAGCTAGTTTGTCTTCATCAGCCCTGGCAGGTAAATCATATTCACAGTGGTACAGCTGCAGTCACGGCTGACAGTGGGGTATATTTTTCATAGTGTGGTGAAGGCAGGAGGTCTCCTGCTTCCCTCTAAATTGAATAGTGTGCCTGTTTCAAATGATGAGACAAGCAAATAGACATGGTGATCTGGGGCATGTGCTAGATGGAGCTGCTGTTCATGCTCAAGGTAGCCTGTGTGATGCCTCTGACTGCAAAGTCTCCCTCTTATTTCTTTGTTGTCTGAAAGACTTGGGACTCCAAGCTCATCACTTGCAGAGCCTTGCCCTATATTGTGCTCCTCTTGTGTGATGTTTTGAGGTTTTTCATGTTAAACTCAAAATGAAATAAACATTTTCCCCTTGCTGATAGAGAAAGTATCTCTTCTAGTGTCGTATGGAGGTTTTGGAGGCTTTTCTGGTTGTTCTGGGGACAAGGGCAAGCAAGTCCTCCCTCCTGTTTTCATTTTCGGGATGGTGTGACTCAGAGTGCAGGCCCATGAGGCCATGTATAGAATGGCTCAGAACAGAGTTTTGGTTACTGTTGTCCAGCGGCCACACAGCATCAGCTTTAACCTCACAGTTGCTTCACTCCTCCCCTAAACAGCAGTTTGTGTTTTAGAGGGCACATGCCTGTCAGGAAGAGCTGAGTAAAAGGACATGTTCTCCTGGCTTTAACGTTATCTCAGAGAATTTAAATGGAAAGTAGGTTTTAGAGCTGTAAACTCACAAACAGGCAAGAGGCTGCTAGAGTCCCATTATCCAAGTAGAGAGGATGAGTGGCCTTGAGCTGCACTTTGTTTGGTCCTGGCAGGCGCTGTGTTGCCTCCTGGCATCCTCTCACCTGCACCCTACCAGTGTTCCCTATACCAAGCTCTTCCACGTAGGATAAAGCCAGCATGCACATAGCAGGCTCATGCAGGGCTACTTGCAACACAGGAGGCACACGAGCTCAAACAAACCCTGTAAAGGAATGTATGCTTTTTCAGGCGTATAATAAATGAAAAAGAAATTAAATGCTGTCAGTAAATGGCCAAGACTATTATGCTGTTCTCAGGCATAAGGTATTGTGGTCAGTACATGGGGTAGCTGTGTGAAATCCTGGATTAGACGTGAAGGCAGAATCCAGATTATAGAGAATCCTCTTGGGGTGTTGAGCTCTCTGAGATATGCTACTGCACTGTTGTTTCCATCACTGTGTGTGTATGGGGAAGTTGGAGGAAGACTGAGATCCAGTCTGCCCTCAGTCAGTAAGGGGCAGAGAGATGCAGAGAGAGCTGGTCCCAAAGTTGGCCAGGGGCAAGGGGGAAAAGGGGAGAAGCAGGAGTGGAGAAGGAAGAGAAGCTGCCCCTTCCCCCTGCATTGGAGGTGGAGGATAGCTGAGCAACAGAAACCTGTCAAGATAGTAACTAATAAAAATTAATAATTTATTGTACATCAAATAGCTCTTTCCTCATGGTTTCCAAAAGCTCTTTACAGACTATATATAGCGACTGCATTACAGTGTGGTATGTACTTCTCAGCGACATGGTTTAGGAACAGCCCTGCTGCTAAGGCACAGTGGAGTCCAGTCAGCCCAGAGGAACACTAGCAGAAGATTTGCGCCCTCTCAATCCTGCCTGCATGTTTCACTCTTTAAAAAAAAAAAAAACAAAACAAAAAACAACTACAACAAAAAAAACCACCTAAAAAAGAGTGCACTGGAACAATCAAACAATCATTTGAGAAGTGAGAACGCAGAGCATAGTACAACCGTTATTTTTTCCTGCCTATTAAGACAGGTTGTCCCAATAAATTCGATGGCATAGGCCTTGAGAGAAGGAAGACGAGGGCTGGAAGGAAACAAATGCATTTTAGAAAGCCTATGATAATGACTTAAAATTGCTTTTCTTCATAATTGCAATTTTAAGAGCTGACATCTAGTGATAAACCCAGTGTTAGACATTGATGGCTCATAGAACATGGGGTCTCAAACAGTGACTGTTACACAGTAATTCTTGCTTATCCTTACACCTGTTTAATTCAGAAAGGGAATGATGATGATGCTTATGAGGCAGTTGGGGGAGGGTGAATTAGTGGGAGCGGCAAAAGTAAGAACCTAAAAAGAGCCAGTCAGCTGACAGACACACTGCCATGCAATGTACCCTTTCCCCATTGCTCATTTCTGCCCCAAAATGCTGCTTCTGGGAGGGAACGCACGCAGCAAGCGTTCAAAGGGCAGAGCTCAGCACTACAGGACAGGAGGTGAAGCAGCGTATGCCTCACTGAGAAGACTGCAGGGAGTGTAATGCTAGTAGGAAAGCAATTAAAAGAGCTGAGCAAACAAATGATAAATAATGTAGCAGGAGTTGGTGTAATGAACCTCCTTAGGAAAGCTTTGGCCCATAGGCCAGCCTCAAGTTCCCCGAACCCAAGCAAGAGAAACCCCACCTCATACAGCTACCAAGGGCATAAAGTTGCTTCGGAGGAGCAATTAGGGAAGAAGCTGCTTACTCAATCATATGCTGTTAAATTTAGGGGGTGGTGGGAAAACCCCAGTGGATTGACTGAGGCTGCTTTTTGTAAGTGAAAGCTTACTTATGTAAATGTGTTTAAGAGGTGCCTTTCAGTGAAACTGTTTGCTACATTTCCTGCAAAGAGCTAATGGAAAACCTCCCCTTAGAGATGATGCAGTTAGGGTTGCATTATAGATTCCACCTGTGGATGCCTGAAACTCAGGTGACTATCTGCAGGGTATGGCCACACTTTTCCTGTTGATGGGTACAATTGTGGAACAGTCAGGGGACCTTCCATTTCCTGCTTGTTTTAATAGGTTTTGATAGACATGTAGTGCTTTTAATGCATTTTGAGTTGTATTTCTTGACAAAGACAGTTGCAACTCTGAGGTCTTGGGATTTTCTTTTTTCTTTCCTCTCTTGCCTATCCTTATATTTGTAATTACAAAGCATTTCCACTCATATGAAGGGCCTGATTTTGACGTGGAGCCTGAAGTTACCATTAGCAATCAATGGTCCCCACGGCTTTGTGCCAAGGGGAGTGAGAATGAACTGCTGGTGGAAAAAGATGCCTGAAAAAAAAAAGACAGCCTGCCTTGGAAACCTCACCTAAACTCTTGTTCAGTTTGTGTTTGGGAGGCGTATGAGGAAATCTGAACTCCAGGCTGCAGTCCTTGTGTACTGTTCTCACAGCAGCCTTGAGATTTTAGAAGGAGAGGATTGATTTGTCCATGTGCTCGAGGAACATGAAGCCAACTGGAGTGGTTTGCTCCAACTTTTCCTGGCAGACCTCGTGCCTCAGGAAGGGATGGGAAACATCTCTGGGTATTGGAAGGGAGACTCTGGGATGCTGCAGTGAGGTGAAACAGCAGCTTCTGTGTGATCCAGCTAGTAAAAAGGATGGCACAAAACCAGCCCATTCCCAGAACACTGTCCTCCGGGACCGCTTGTGCCAGCTCTGTGCTTTTGAGAAGCTGCCCTTCTTCCCATGGTTGCCTAGATAATTACTTTTTTTTTTTTCTTCTCAGGACATTCAAACAGGTTTAAACTATCAGCTTGAGTGTGTAGTGAAATCGCTTATTCCATGTAGCCAAAAAATCCTCAGATTAAGGGGCCTTTTCACTAGCAGTGGGCACCACCATTTGACTCTTTCACAGTGCTGATACTTCACCCAGATACTATTATATCCTAACATACAGTGATGATTGTGTCAGTGGGTTATGCAGGTTAGGGTGGGGTTTCTCTGTCTTTCTCCACCCTCACTACATTCTCACTGTCCCTCTTGATCTTACTGTGGGGCCAAAAACTGTTCCTGGGTGAATTCACCCCTCAGTGGAGGCAGCACCCCTTAGGCTGTGGTCTTCTGTAACCTGACAGACCCTCATTGACATAGTTTGTGGCATCTGCTACCTGCTCCAGCACTTTGTGGATAAAGGGAACATCTTTCAAAGGAGTGAAATGCCAGCCCTTCCCTTCCAATGGAGCAGAGAGTTCCCACAGCGTGGGGAGTGAGAGAAATAGAGGCAGACAAGAAGGAGGCTGTTTCAGTGGGGCAGGCAGTGGAAAGCAAGCTACCAGATGGATATAGCAGATGCTGTAGCACTGCAGTAGTACTGGTCTAGTGGTAGTGTTGGTATCTACTGTGGCTGCACATAGTGAAAAGGGACATGTGGCTGTTGTGTCCAAATATTGGCTGCTGCTTCTTGAGCTTCTCTAGGTCTTGCATGTGATGTGGGGATAAGAGTATGCTCTGAGCTCACTAAAGAGCTGTGAAACTTGTAGCATGCTTAGGTTGCCCCTGTGAGGATCATCACAGGAAAACCCTCTGTCCTGGTTTTGGCTGGGACAGAGTTAACTTTCTTCATAGTAGCTAGTGTGAGGCTGTGTTTTGGATTTGTGCTGAGGAGAAGGCTGATAATGTGCTGATGTTTACAGTTGCTGCCAGGACAGTCAAGGACTTTTTGGCTCCTCTGTTGTGCCAGTGTCTGCAGGGGCAGGAGAAGCTGAGAGGGAGCACAGCCCCAATTACTAACCTAGGATGCAACTTTAGCTTTAGGATTGAGACTCAAATTGGCCAATGGCATATTCTATATCATGCATGTCATGCCCAGTTTATAGATGATGGCGAAAATTTGTTCTCTTGCTCCAGGTCACCCTCTTTCTGGGTCAGCTCTCCCTGGGTTGCCTCTCTCTCAGGGGTGTCTCAGTCTCTCGGTGAACTCTCTGTCTCGAACACTCAGGCTCTTATCTCTGGGATTGCAGTTTTGGGACTCTCCCTGCTCTGGGATCGTTAGCTGGGAATGGGCTGAGACTTGATCATTGGGTGGGGAGCACTTTTCACTGTGTATATTTGTATATTTGTATGTATTATTGTCATCATCGTTATTATAATTTTCGATTTTGTTGTAGCTTAGCTATTAAATTGTTCCTATCTCAACCTGTGAGTGTCTCTTCCCTTTACCCCTTTAATTCTTTCCCCCATCCCCAGGAGGAGGAAGGGTGAGCAAGTGGCTGTTGTAGTGTTTGGCTGCCAGCCAGCATTGAAACTACAACAGTAGCTGAAACTACAACACCCTGCTAAGTGGAACCTCAATAGCAAACCCCATTACTGGATTTCATTTCCCCTTGTAGTGCTCAACGCAACCATTGCTGATACTCCTGAGACTCTGCTCCTTGCCTCGGGGCCTCTGCTGCTGCTTTCATTGCTTGTTCTAGGCCTGTCTCAGGTCCTACCTCTTGCCCTTCTCCTAGCACCCTGCATTGACAGTCAGGTTGTCCTCCCCATGCTCCTTCTCAGGGGTCTGGCTTTCCTCCAGGCATCTTGTATCGGGTGGTTTGACTATTTAATCTAATACTCTGGCTGTTGGGCTCATTCTCAATGTCCCTCCTCAGCCCCTGGGATCAGCTTGTTCTTTAATTTTCTTGAAATTGACAGAGATCTGACACAGGCTTCAGCAATCCTGGGGATTTCTGCCTGTTCTCTGCTAGCCCTGCCTGGTATACTGTTTGCCAGTCACCCCTGGCTTCTGATGCATGTGCATACTTAGAGGTCAAACAGATATTTTCGCAGTTGAAGAGTGGCGATTCTTAACTTTAGAGTGTTTGACATTGTGACATTGAGTACTCTTATGGTTTTGTGTGGTGGGTTTGTCTGG
>NW_010111835.1:0-9034 GCF_000699245.1 Pterocles gutturalis
ATATATATAGATAGATAGATAGATAGATATATGCCTGAACTAAACTTCTGTTGAATGCAATTTTTGGACAGTTATTTCCTGGGAAAGTAACTGCTGCATGGGCAGAGTTCAAAAGAGAAACTGAAAGTTTTGCTTCCCAATAGTTCCTTCTGTTTTTATATGATGATATTACGGAAAAAAAATACATAAGTGGGAATACAGTTAGAAAAAACCCAATTAATTTTAGTAGTTATTAGAGACCCTGGACTCAACCAGGAGCCCATTGCCTCTCTCACTTATATTAATTAAAAGTTAATCACTTCCCTAGCTTGTCTTCTAGAAAATTGCTTGAAATCACTGTGGCTTTTTTGAAATCATGTATTTTGTGAGGTTTTTTTTTTACTTTTTCCTTTTTGGGCTTTTTGATCATAGTTTTATGAAGGTTCTTTGGGCACGTTTCCAACTCTGCGAAGGGATGCGATGGTGCTGATGATTTTTACTACATAAAGTGATAACGTGTGGTTTCCATGTGGAACTGAAAGCTGCTGTTAACGTCCTCCCCAGGAGGGGAAAACTTCAGCATAAAACAGAACAAGAAAATACTTTCTTAAGGTTATGGCTTAATCACAGAGATGGTGCTTAGATGGCTCTGCACGTTGGCTGGCACATGCTGCTCTTTCCCCTTGAAAGAAGAAGCTGGAAAGCTGGAATCACCCTCCTTTTTTTTCTTTTTTTTTTTTCTTTTTTTTTTCTTTCTTCTCCCCAGTAATTAAGACAGATCCTGCATCTTTTTTTCCTCTCTTCTGGAAGAGCAAAAGGTCCAGAACAAAATCTGTGACCCTTCCAACTGACTGCCCAAGCTCAAGTACCCCTAGTTGTTTGTTTGTTTGTTTGTTTGTTTGTTTGTTTGTTTGTTTGTTTGTTTTTTCCTAGAAGCGCTATATGACAAAGTCCGTGGGCACTTTGTTGGGGGGTCTGGGCAAGGTACCCAAGAAAATGAAATATGCTGGCAATAGGTGTTCCAGTACATGAGGCCAAATTTTCCATGGGAAAAGAGGCCCAGGAAATAATAAAGACTTGAAAATGCTGGCCGTAGGGTTCAGACCCATGACATTAAAAATTAACAGGGACATGTGAAAACCTCAACCCCCATCTGTGGCTCGTAAACGAAGGTTTATGGTTGAACAAATTAGTGTTGAAGTCTATCGACTCGTTGAATTCGCTGGGCTCGTGGTGGGTCTTTTACAGGCTGCGTTTTGCTTTTCAGCACTTCTCCACGTTGTGTGGAGGTTGGAAATCCACTCTTGTCCTCTCTTGACATCTCCATGGCTCGCAAAATACACGGTGCAGCCAGCCAGATAGCTCGAGCATGCTCTGTGAGTGTAAACGCCTTTTATTAAAGAGTAATGAGGTTTAAGATGGAAAACAAGTGCTGGTTGTGCGGGTAAATACCGGCGCTGAATTAGAACGGTCTCCCGATAATTACTGCGGGCATCTGCTTCTGTTTGCTTTGCATCCAAAAGCGAGCGAGCACTTGGCTGCGTGCTAAATGCCGCGTATTCCCAGAGCCACTCAGCTGTCAGGTGGAGATGCTGTAAAAAAAAAAATCCCAGCTGGTTTATAAATTCTTGTTTGAAGTTATGCCAGAGGAGTAAATGCAGATGGGATGTCCTCAGACAACCATCTCCTTGGGCTGTGCCTTCAGGGTGGCTGAGCTGAAGACCCCAGTGCTGAAAGAGGTAGTGATGGGGATGATCTGGGGAGGACCATGGCACTAGAACTAATTTTTTTTCTAGATGAGAGGGAACGTTTCACCCTTCCAGCTTCTCAGTCGTTAATCTGAAGGGGAATTTGTTTGTATCACCGGAATTTCTAGGGAATTCCCAAAAGCATTTCTGTTTGCTCAGAACCCAGAGACGTTCTCATGTCATCTTAGCTTCATTCTTTCCTCCTGCCATCCATTATCCTCTACGTGACCAGCTGCCTTCATGCTTTGCCTCCCAACATCATTTACATAAGAGTAAAATTAGCAGCTTGAGTAATTATGAATAAATCCCATTAGACAAAAAGGCCTTGAGGCTGAATGTAGGAAGCCAAAACGTCTGGCGTTGCAAACCTTCGACGCACCGAATGGCAGGGAAAGGATCCTTTTTCCTCTCTTTTGGGAATTTCCCAGTGATGCCAAGTGGTTTAGGAACCCAAATCCCATTGATGCTCAATGGGAGGCTGGTGCGGACATGGAAGATGCTCAACGTGCAAACGGTCAAGGTGCCCAAGATGTGGTCTTTGGGCTGGCTCATCTCCGTAGACCTCATCATCTCTGCTGACCTCATCATCTCTGTAGACCTCGTCTCTGTAGATTGGCCATGGGCAGTGGCTGGCCATAAGCATTGCTCCCCACCTGCATCCCCAACCCAAGTCATCCTGCCGCCGATGTGGTGCTGTGGCACCCAATGTCGCAAGCATCGTGACCGAGAGCAAGAGGTTGGACTTGTGCTCTGCTCATCATCAAGCTGCACCTGATTTAACATTAAAAAAATAAAAAATCAGTGGTTTGGGTTGGTGTTTTGCAGCTTGAAGGGTTTGCCAGCCACATCTGATGAGGAGAACGGGTGCTGAGCTGAGTCCAGGAGAACAGCTGTTGCTCATAAAAATAATGGTGGTTTTTACAAGGGAAAAAACTACTGGATGACATCAGAAAAAAAGGCTTGCTTGAGTAGAAACCAGGTATTAAAAAAAAAAATAGAAAAACCTTAAACGGACAGCTTGTAGAGAGCTAGTGGTGTTGTCTTCAATTCCTGATGAAAATAAAGGAATCTATTTCAGTTTTTGCATATATTTGCACACTTGCTTGCATAAAAAGCAGCTTGCTTTTACTAAAAAATATTAAAATACACATAAAAACCATTCAGCTTATGGACAGTTTTCCAAAGGGTCCCAGCCCATGCCCCCGAGGAGTAACCATACCTGTGCCAGGGCAAAATTCTGTCCCGAAACCCCCCTGTAATGGAGCGAATCTGGGTTTTTAGGTTTTGAGTGAAGCACTGGAGCTTCATTTCTGAAATGCAAAACCCAGTGATCACATCAGGACCCATATGGAGTCACCGTCAGGGGTCCCAGCAGAGCAGGACTCATCCCAGCATCCTTTTTTTTTTTTTTTTTTTTTCTCCATGCCATAGAAAGAACAAAATGCTTCTCCCGTCATTTCAGTATGGAAAAGGTCTGGTTCTGAAATTTTGTGCACTTCCCCCTTGGAAACCAATGACTGTTTTACAGCTTGCTGCTTTGCAGTATTACTCCCCTAAAACGAGATGACACATTTCAAGAGTGTGATTTTTTTTTCTTTTCCTGCATCTCAAGACCTATTTGCACTTCATTTTTTTCGATTCTGGCCTCTGAGCATTTCCCAGTCCCTCAAAGTTGTTTTTTTTTTTTTTTTTCCTGTTAGCATTTTGTATCATGTTGATATATTTGCTCTGCCAAGATTTTGATTTTATTCCAGTTGTCATATTTCTTGGGGATTTGGGTCAGCCTGGCCGGCAATGACATGAAGAGCTTTGTTTGGCAGAGGTGTTGAATAGCTTCTCAGCGAGCAGAACTTACTGTACAAAGATGTCAGGAAAGACAAATTTCCTTCTGTCTTTCTCTTTTTTTTCTAATTCAGCCTCTTCTTCCTTTAGATCTGCTCTCCCAGCACTGCTGCTTCATGTCAATTCACTTAAAGATTCATTTCACCATCTCTAATCCGCCAATTCTTCCAACCTTTCATGGGCTTGCATCCTAACAAAAGAGCTTTTGAAACTTTTTTTTTTCTGAGTTTTTTCAATTGTTGCTAAGAAAGTGAAGGGGGGTCACAGCCTTTCATCCCTGTTGCTTCATTTTTCACGGCTCATTTGAGACGATATCACAGGGCAGGGAGTTCCCCAGGTATCCTCCATGTTGTATGAAATCATTGCTAGACCCGTTGACTCATTTTTATTTTCCTCTTCAATATTCCCGTTTGCTCACTGTGAATTTTGCTCATACCAGCTTTAAAAGAAACCAAAAAAAATCTCTTCTTGTAATATTTTGGCTTCTTAACAAGCAGTCGTTTGTCTGCTCTAAATCCTTTGGTGCATTTTACATTGTTTTCGCTGCAAAGATAATTTTAAGAAAAGTTGCGGTATTGCAGATACCGAAAGGTCATGGGAACCTCGTGCTAAGATTAGTCCAACTTCTTCTTATCAATAGCTGTAAGTGGCGTTAGCCTTTTAAAAGGAATACTGTGTGAGTGTTAAAAGACTTTTTTTTTTTTTTTTTTTCACCCCAAGTACACATTGAAAAGCACTTTTATCCCATGTCTAGGGCTGGGCGCTAACTGGAGCTCCATCACTATGGGCTGATGTTTTCCATTCAGGGGCTCACAGAGAATGCATTGTTCGACGGAGAGCCGAGCTGCAGAGGTTGGAACAATTTCATAAGCAGAAAATTTTCGCAAGGTGTCTACGAGGACCCTTCCAACGGAAGGGAAACCCTGCGACGCAAATGAGCTTGACGCGGAATGACTCTACGAATAGAAAAAAATCAAATTAAAAAAAAACCAGCAAGTTCATTCTTCCCTTCATCATTACCAGGAGCTGGACAGAAAATATCATGTTGTACATAAATAAATTGTCCTGAATTTCTCCAAGGATTTACTAACAAGCAAACACCTTCCAGCATGGAGCATCTGTCTTTGGCGTGGTGGCCGTTAGCAGCTGGCCGCAGCAGTGATGCTGTAAGGACACATTTTTCCAAACCCTGAGAGATATGACTCCCGTTTCAGACTCCTACCCAAGTGGATTTAATTTCTCGAATGGCTGCTTCTCTTTTTTATTTTTTTTCTTTGCAGCACATGGACTTTTTCCAGAGAGAGGGTTGGAGGCTGGCAGCCCTCATCTCCATGGGCTGCTCTTCTTGTTTGGAGGAGCGGCTGGAGGTGACTTTTTAGAAACATCATGGGTTGTCCTTGGTAGAGAGTCCCTGCTGATCGACCTGAGCCCTGACGAGCAGATTATTCCATCCAGTTCAATCCCTCCAGGTCTTTGTTGGTGTGCCCAGGTCACTCAGCCATGAGCAAAAGGAGGAGAAATCAGCTTGGAAGGACACCGACTTCTGGAGGGGAAGGATTAAAACATCAGGCGATGACTGGAAACTCTCCTGTGCGGTGATGACAAACATCAAATGGCGCTGGAGACATCAAGAAAGGCAGATCTATCCTTTCCCATGGCAGTTGTCCCATGCGGTTAATCAAAATGCAAAAAGACACTTTATTCTTAATTTGCAGTTGTCTGCCTTCAGCTGCTGGGGGGCTGTTAGTACCCATTTACTTTTATTTCTTTTTTTTTATTTTTTACCTGCAAATGCCCATAGCTCAGTCCAATATCCAAAAATCTTACCAGCTCAGGTGTCGATTTAATGACCCCGTTTCCTTCACTCACTAGAGGAAACCTAGGGCTTAGGTTTAGCTTTTTTTTGCATTTGCTTTTTGTCTTTCCTTTTGGTGCAGAGGCCAGGAAAATATTTCTACTACCTTCACATAATTTTTCTAAGCCTTTTCCGTCGCTGCCAGATTTTTCAGTATCATTACAGATGCATCTGCAATGCATCATCGGTGCGATATCGTTACATCTGCATCTTTTCCAGCCGAAACCTTCCCGAACACATTTTCCCACCATGGAGATAATAACTCCAACTGCAACTTTCCATACAGCTCAGTGAAAACGGGATTTGTCTGAATATGTTTGGCTGGTGGAGGGATCCCCATCCCTGCCCTCAACGATAGCTGCCGTCCTGCCAATGTTCATATTACCTGCAGATTTTATCAGCAGCAGTGTGTGGGCATATTTCAGGATCATTGATTAAAAAGGTCTATTAGCATTGCAATATTTCCCACCTAAAAAAACAAAACAAAACAAAACAAAACAAAACAAAACAAAACAAAAACATCATCATCAGAACTGATTCCAAATCCTTGAGATTCCAAAGCTATGAGGGTCTGTGTTTAAAAGGAGCGGAGAGATGATGCTGCATGGAGGAAATTGCCTCTTGAGTTGGAAATTCTCATATTTTCTGTCTACCCTGATATCTACAGGTATATTCTCCCCCATCATAGTACCTGTGGGGTAGACATGGGTGGGGATGAGGGTGTTTCAGCCGTGGTGTTTCTTTTGTGTAGGAATTAATTTTATTTTTTTTTTCTGGGAAAAACATGCCAGCCTCTGTAAGTGCTCCTCAATGGGAGTTCAACAGCCTTGTTGGTTTTGAGAACGTGTCAAAGGGCAAGAATAGACAAACTCGTCCCATAACGCAAACACAAAAACCCTGGGAAATTCACGGGTGGGTAGAGCTGAGGTTCTTGCCCATTCCTAAATCGAAACTATCCATCCAACAGCTCTTTGGAAGATCTTCTGCTCCATCACCCCAAAGCGTGCAAGGCTTGTTTGCCCTCCCAGGGGCTGTGCTGTCGGTGGTAGTATTCTCCACCCCAAGAGTTCGGTGTTGACAGTAGAATATCTTTTGGCTGAGGCTGCTATGAGGTAACAAACCAGAGCAAATATTTTATTTATATTTAATATACACCCTCAGTAAGACTGTTGTGGGGCATGTGACTGCTTAAAATTTACAACCTGAATTTCACTCAATTAATTCCAGGCAAAGAAATTAGGAAAGCAGTTGTAATATGAGCGTGTGTGGCAAAACCACAGCCCACAGCAGGGTGGATATAGAATAGTATTCTGCAATGCTCAGGTTTTTTTCCTTCTTCTGTGGACACCACATGGTTTTGTCTGTCTACACCACTGGAACTGGTCTGGAGCATTTAAGTATTTCTTAAATGGGTACCAACAGGTTAAATAAATTCACTTGTAGTTATCAATAAAACAACTTATGCAGTGGAAGGAATAGGATGAGATGAACCAGAACTCTATATGAAAGGTAGGATACAGAAATGGTTTGACTGCATTTTCTAAGGGGAGATTTTGCTGATGTTCTGCTTGGTTTTCTTTGCTTGTCTAGAGCGGATGAGCAAACTATGGTAAAATTAAGAGATTTTTCTGGCTGTGGTGGCAAATTGACAGATCTTGATCAAGAGGCTGATATAATAAATCAATGGTCATACTTAATCTGTTAAAGCTATCTTAGGATCCTAGGACAATCTCATTTGAGCACCTTCTCTCTGCCTTAAACAAATGTATAGGGAGCACGATAGGAAAAATCCGGCTCCAAGACATGAACATGGTCCAGCTTTTGGGAATGGCAGCCCCCAGGGCAGCTCCTGGCCTTTTCTGGCTCTCACATGGCTGTGCAACATCGTTCCTGAACACGCTGTGCTGAACCCAGGGCTTCATTTTGGTCCGGAGGAGTCTACGAAAGCCAAGTGGCCATCAACGTTTGGCATATCCAAGGGATGAGAAATATGCCGGTCCCTGCCAAGCAAAAAAGTCAACTAGCAAAGAGTTCAGCTGTTAACTTCTCCTAAAGACATCCCATTATTTCATTGCTGTGCAGAGCTTTCAATCCAAATATGACCTGACTGGATAGTTACAGGACTCCCAGGATGCAGGGGCTGTGTCATAGGATCACTGAATGGTTTGGACTGGAAGGAACCTCCAACCCGCTGCCATGGGCAGGGACACCTTCCACTAGCCCAGGTTGCTCAAAGCCTCATCCAGCCTGGCCTTGAACCGTTCCAGGGATGGGGCACATCCACAATGCATCTTCCAGTTGGGTTGGAGCTGGTTTGCGCACCCGGAGCTACATCCTTTCTGGGACCCAAACCAAAGGAGAGGAGACTTTGGAGCAATTCACGCTCCGGAGCCAAAATGAAGCTCTGATGTTGACCACGGGGCAAGATTTTGGACACAGAGAGTTCAAAAGTGGGTGCTTGGGCTGTCCTCCCCCTCGCCCAGGATCCCCATCTCTGCCGCCCGGGTGGTTAAGCTCTGGCAGAACAGCTGCTCAACAGCTGCAGGTTACACGTCGTATATGAAAGAAACTCCAAATCTGTGTGAAATTTCCAGTGGTTGAACAGCTGTTGGTTGAGCCAGGCTGTCTGTGTCATGGATACGGGGATGCGGGAGGGGAAAGGAGCAGGACAGACAGCTGGGAGCAGTCATTTCTCCAGGCGCTTTGGTTTTAATCTGCCTTTGCTCATGTCAGAGCCTTTGGAGTGAAAATTGGAGAACGGGAAAAGCCTTTGGATTTATTTTCCTGCCTTTTCTCACCCTCTACCCCACGATCGCAGCGAGTGTGGTGTGAGCCAAACTCCGTTGTTAAGGGCTTTATTGCTAGGGAGACTTTTTTTTGGTGGGATTCGTTGAAACTTATTTGAAATGTTTGAGCAAGTGAAATGCTCGTTCTTGTGAACGGAGAGGAGCAGCATCCAGGAATGGTCAGTTGGACTGAATTAGCTATGGAATTTAGAGAAAGACAATTTACTTTTTGAATACTGGAGTCTTCTCCAACTCTAAATTGCCTTTTTTTTTTTTTTTTTTTTTTTGGCTGAAGCACTGGGGTAGATCCCACTATGTGCTGGATCTTCTGGGAAAGGGAAGGTCTTCTGGAGAGACAGGAAATTTTTGAAGGAGAGCTGCCACTAAAAATCAGGAAATGAGTTGTGTACTTTGAAAAAAAAACAACAAACCAACCCATGCCGGGCAATTTGCTAAAGGTTCTGGAGGGTGTTTAAAATATCTACATATTAATAGGCTGCGGTGTGACCAACCGACTAACCCTGTTTACCTGTGGAGAGGGTTTTATGGCCAGGACATAGCAGGGAAAAGTGTGGGTCACCAGAAGGGCTTCGTTTGCCTCAGTCAACCATAAAGTGCAGGATAAAATCAGTGGTATTGCTGAGATTCATTCTAAAAACACCTGGCACAAACACTTGTTCTTTATTTCCAGGCATGTTGCGCTCTCTCTGCATTTATAAAAATAAAACAACCCATTAATCCTTAATCAAAAACAGTTCTTAATGCTGTTTTTTTTTTTTTTACTGAAATTGTATTTATGCCAGGAATGCCTTATTTGCTCTTCA
>NW_010111835.1:9065-17909 GCF_000699245.1 Pterocles gutturalis
AATTCAGGCTAACCAAAACCCAACGTGATTCTTAGCTGTCAGCAGAGGTGATGCTGCAAAAAAGCCATCCCTGGACCCCAAACCTTCCTGCAAACCACCAGCTGCTCTCCCTTCCCTCTTGCTTTGACACGTTGTCTATGGATCTCAACATCCACAGCCTGGGAGGTCTGGGACAAAACACATCCTTTGCGAGAAGACCTGAGATGACCAAAGATGGCTTTCTCCACGGTCTTATTCTTGCCTTCCCTTCACAGGAAGGAGCCCAGGAATGCACAATGCGAATCAGCGCTTGCCCATTCCTAGGATATTTCTTCATGGTGCAGAAAAAGGTATTCGGATATCATTCTCCACTTCAAGCACACACGATATCGTTCTCTAAAGCGTGTGCTGAAGTCTTTGGCAAACCTGTGGTCCCCCAAAGGACCGCTCAGATTCATCTGCTCTCTCTCCCAGTGCCAAAAATGGAGGTGAGAGGTAGTGGATATGACATCACGCACATTTGGGGCACATTAGTTAGGGTCACCTGAGATGTGCAGTGAAATTTTAGATATTAGGAAGAAATATTTCACTGTGCGGGTGGTGAGGCAGTGGCCCAGGTTGCCCAGAGAAGCTGTGGATGCCCCATCCCTGGAGGGGTTCAAGGCCAGGCTGCATGAGGCTTTGAGCAACCTGGGCTAGTGGGAGATGTCCCGTGGCATGGGGGTTGGAACTCGATGGGCTTTAAGGTCTCTTCCAACCCAAACCATTGTATGGTTCTATCACCATGTCCTACCACTGCCTGTAGCACACACCTTGGAAAGATTTATGAGTTCCTCCTTCATTTCCTAATCCTTCATTTTTTGCTCCATTTTTTGCTGTGAGTCAGCAGGACTTGTCTGTTAAGGCAAGGTTGGGTTGATGCACAGCTTTGGAGCATGTTCCTGGGTCAGACAGAACACGTTTCGGCGATATTAACCATCTCTTCTCCCATCCTCATGCCCCAGAAGAAGCATGGAGCAGGTTGAGGACCTGCACGAAGATGCTCCAGCTGCCATCGCCTCGCTGACCCTTCCCTGGACAGGCGGAGGTCATGGCGTGACTGTGCTGCACAAAACCAACGACATCTTCCAGCCCCTTTGCACAAATCCTGTGTCCCACAATGGTGCTTTTTTGGCTGCTGGAGAAGTTTTCTTCCAAGTGGGAGAAAAATATGAACGTTGTCAATTGGTGCAGATTAGCGATTGCTTGTCTGGCAAAAATATTTCCCCTGGGATCTTGGGCAAATGGTCAAATCCTGCCTCCCAAAGCTCTCCCAGAAAAACAACATACCTAAAGGCGGTGCTGGAGTTTGCTTTAGACGTGGGTACGTGTCAGGAATGAGAGATGCCTGAGAGCGAGCACTCCTGTTTGCTGAAAAAAAAAAAAAAATCCAAACCCAGGGCTTGGTATAGAAAGTCAAATCTGCCGGCTTAAATAACTTTATTTCTTAAAAATTGGCATTCTTGGGGAATATATCACAACCTCCATCTAGAAGCGACGTTGCCCGCGAATGCCATCCCATCAGCTGCGGATTGCGGCTTCTTTCATCCCCGGCAGAGGAGGGCTGAGGTTTGAAAAGATGCTTTTCTTTGGAGATGCCAACAGTTTCCTTCTGCAGATTTCTCCCCCTCCACCCTCCCGCCCCAACCTACTTTCACAAAAGGGGAAAAAAAAAAAAAAGATCCTGTAGTGTCTGCGATGTAAAGAATTAGCTGAATGGGAAGAAATGAAGCATGGTCTTTATGTCCTAGTTACAGTCAGTGCAAACATTGCCCCTAATCCCTGTTGTTGGAGGAGGCCGGGGAAGAGACAGGGATAGATCCCACTGGGAACATTTTGTCTCTCTCAGTCTGCTCTTGAGATCACATTTTTTTTGTCTGTGTAATAAGATTGAGTTGTATTAAGAGGCCTGTGGATAACGTAAAGCTGGGAGGGGGGGGATATTGTTCACCGTCTCTTCCACCCAGTGTAGCACCTACACTCTTCGTAGGCAGGGAGGTCTTAGCAACCCATTCATTTCAGGGTAGAAAAAGAAACCTATTCATTCCCAGCAAATCCCATTTTGCCATGGCAACCCCCCCTGCCCGCCCCTTGCGCACAACAGTTGCTCACAGGGGCTGGTTAAAACGAGACAACAAAACCCAACCATCCATCGCCCAGCCAGCCCTGGCATTTTCTGCTTTGGATTTTCCGGCAAAGTCCAGCCTCTGCGCCAGGGCGGGGATCGCCTCCCCTCGTCCCCTGGTGGCATCACCCCTCCTGTCCCTGAATGGGACCCATCCCATCCCCTGGAGCTCCGTGGTGGGACAGTTAGGGTGACCGTGCCATGGAAGCAGGGGACAACATGGGACATTTTTTTACACTGTTGGGCCAAGAGGTTTTTGGTGTCACAAGACCCTGTTTTCTTCTCTCCCTTCCATGGGGAGCTTGTCCATGCTGTCATCCCAACACCTGCTGAGGACCAGCCCAGTTCCCACCAGTCTGGGGTCCTCCAGCCATCCTTGGGCACCCAGCTCCCAGCCAAAAACTCCAGTTTGTGCTGCTCGTGGAGCTTTTGGGGGTTACTAAAGCTGTGGTCAAGGTGCTGGGGGAGCTGGATGAGGCTTTGAGCAACCTGGGCTGGTGGAAGGTGTCCCTGCCCATGGCAGGGGGGTGGAACTCAATGGTCTTTAAGGTCCCTTCCAACCCAAACCATCCTGTGTTTCTATGACGCAGTGGTTAGGATTCAGGTCCAGATGGTCAGTGTCCAAATGGTATCTCCATGTCTGGCCAGTGTCTGAGTTCCCATCAGCTGGCAGAGATCTGATCCGTGGGGTCCTGTGGCCAGAGGATGACCCATGGCTGCTTTAGGGTGAACAAAGCGCTCTCCAGCCTTCCTCAGCTGCGTTGATCCGATCTCAGATGACTGGTGGGAGCTCAGATGCTGACAAGTTTTCCTACCAGGGAAGGATGTGTTTTTGGTAGGTCAAAGGATGGTATTTTACAAAATAAAGGTATGTTGGACATTTTGAAGAATGCGTGCTCATACTGACGTATTCATCTGATGTTCATTAGTAAGGACAGGGGAAATACATTGTCAGATTCAGAGCTCACCCCTCGCAGTCCTGTGATGGATGAATGATTTCTATCTTAAACTAAAGAATTTGGAAGCAGAGCTGCATTTTCTTCCCATGGGATTTCCACCAACTCCACTTGCTCTGTTTTTTTTTTTTTTTATTTAGAGTCTGAAACAAAGATGGTTTTAGTTCATTACTGTCAGATGTGAATGATTCTCTGATTTTGCAAAAATGCCACATATTTGTGAAATTAGTGTTATCCTGCTTCACCTTCTTCCCAGTCACTTTGTGAAAGCAGAGATCAAACCTTCTGCTTCCCCAGAAAATAAATTGTTCCAATTTGAATGAACTTAAAGTGAGATCAATGTGGATCCAGAGGAATGGACCCAAAAATCCATCCTATTTTCCCTTCTTTATGGTAGTCCTTTTTTTTTTTTATTTTTTAAATCACCTAATAACCATAGGAAGCCAGCTACCAGTTAGTTCCGGATGGATTACTTCAGTTATAAATTAACTCGGAGGAGTCAGAGTTTTCACTTTCACCTAGAAGCTCCATTTCCTCGTTATCCAAATTATGCAATGACGAAGCTGCTGCAGGTGCCAGCGAGAACTCGGCCATAGGAGGAAATACACGGGTAGTTAATTGCTCCAACGCCAGTTTCTGGAACTCTCTTAGCTTCTGGACAGTATCAGCAGCCCATAAATCACCTCTGGCTCCCACATCAGAGCCACATGGCCATGAAATTCATTTTTATCTTGATATAAATAGTTCCCCTCTACCTTCAGTGGGGTTTGTCTGCAGATGTTGTTTGTCACTGTAATCTTCAGAATTAGCACCAGAAGATGCAGCTCATCTGTAAGGAGAGATACTGGTGGGTTGTTTCTCATCACACCTGCAATTAATTACCAAAAGTCTTCCTAAGCAAGGAGTGTCTCTCTGTCAGCAGGGGATATGGAGCTTTGTTTCAAGTGCAATCAAAAAGCTCAGGGGAAAAAAAAAAAAAAAAAAAAGTTGAAGATGTCCACCCTGGCACACAGGAACATCACCAGGCTCCCCAAGCTCAGAGCGATGTGTTCATCCCGAGTTTAGGCACATGGGTGGAAAATGGGAGGTGAACGTAACCCTGTAGTAAAACCCCAGCCCAAACTCAACAGCTCTGCATTGGTTTCAGCACGGGTGGTTTCTCAGGAGGCTTCGGCCACAAGGACATGGGCTCTTGCTGCGGGCAAAGAGTGCAGTCACCCCTGCTGCTAATTACCCCATTAGCTGGAAGAGGTGATAAGTTGGGTTGACCTCTTGCTAGCCTTGTGAGCAGTTGGGTGGTGAGGCTGGAGGAGCATCAGGATGGCAGGAGGAAGAGGATGGGTGGTAGAGCCATAGTGTCTTCAAACCACGCGGTGGCTTTGAGGTTGATCTGTTGGTTTTATTTCCAGTGGAGACATTCACTTTGAAAAATTATAAGTGTTTTATTTCTGCTGGTTTTCTTCATGAGGGCTTGCTGGGGTTGGTCATTTTGAAGGGGCAGGGAGGAGGAAGACATGGTGGTGTGGATGGATGTGCAAACAGCTGAGGGGAAATTTGCTCATTTATCTCTAGTGGAGCAATTTTCTTCTTTTGCACAAGTATGATGTTGAGTGTGAGCTTTGTGTAGCTAAGGGTGTAGTATCTTGAGCTCTGGTCATTGGGGTCTTTTGCGTTTCACTTTTTTCTGGTGGACTGTGTTTGCAGACTAGAGAACAGATACTGCTGCATTTTTCCAGTTTCTAGGGACTTTTGGAGTGTTTTACATTAACAAATGAGCTGGGGGGGGGGGTTTCCTTCTTGGAGACATTATTCTACTCAATTTATAGACTTATTTGAGAAATGTTTCCTGGCTAGAGGTGCAATATAACTGTTAGAATGGTGATGGAGTTGGAAACTATGTCTGGAAAACAAGTTATCATGAATTATTCATATCCTGGCTTTTGTGGTTTTTTTAAATTTACTTATATCATAATAGCTCTTTAGCTTATGTATCTACAGGTTGTTATTCTCAGAGGATACGATATGAGTGTATATTTTGTATGGAATAGGGAAGAGCTACTTGAAAAAATAAGGGACAGTTCTTACTTTTAAATAAACTTTAGGGAAAAAATTTTCATTAACATACCAAGAACACTTCTGCCCTTCAAGCATATGGTTCATTTGTCAAAGGTTCCCTTTCTTATTTAAAATCAGACTTATTGTTGGTTTAAATATATTCAGAATATGTAATGAATATACATCTTCAATGTTGCAATCAGTTCTTGAAATTATGTACGCGTACTGTTAACATCTATTTGAAGCGCAGTTTTAACGGAATTATTTAGAAAGAGAAATCCATCAATTATATATTTACAGAAGCAGACTTCTCTTCTCCCTGGGATAGGGAATGAAGACAACAAATTCCAGGAGTTTTACAGAACTGAAGAGCTGGGATTTTTGAAGATAAAAGGATGAGATAATTTCCTCATTTGGCATCCCCAAAGCACTGTACGTTAGTGAATCTCTCGGCGTACAGCGCTCTGCGTATGAATAACCTATCCATGGGTATTTGGGGAGCTAAGTCACACCCTTGCATGAAATCCTTTGCATGTTTTTCCAGTTCCACAGAGTTGTTTTATTAGATGCAAATTCTCTTTACAATAAAATAATGTTTGATCTATTCTCTGTTGTGAAGGTGAGCGGTGTCTCACCATCTCAACTTGGCTGCTGAAGGAAGAAAGTTGGTCATCCCACCTCTTTCCATGGCTGCTGGAGGGAGGTGGCTTCAGGAAGCCATTGGCCCATGTGTGACATGTTTTTTTGTTGTTTCTTTGGGTTTCTTTTTATGCTGGGACAAACCTTCTCCAAGTCTGGTCCATGTGTCTTCTTACACCTGCTTTTTTGTGTCGGGATGATCCCTTTTCTGGAAATGCTCCTCTCCTTCTACAGGCTGTAGGTGAGATGCTTACTATGGAGATGGCTGGAGAGCGATGAAACACGGCTTTCCAGCGGTGTCCTCTCCAGACCAGTGTCAACACCTGAAGATCCAAACATGGAGCTCAGGTTGGATGAGGCTCTGGGCAACCTGATCTAGTGGAAGATGTCCCTGCTTACTGCAGGGGGGTTGGACTAGGTGACCTCCATGGTCCTTTCCAACTCAAACTATTCTATGACGCAATTTCTTGGATTTGGATGTCCCTGTCTGGCGTCGACAGCCAAGAGGGGCTATCGAGGGATGACCTCTTCATCCTGCCTTCTTGGCACTTGGATTGGTGCTTTCCTGTTGTCATATTTGAATCTAGATGTGCCTTTGCTGCACAAAGCTGAGCTGAGGCTCAGCAGCGTTGTTTGGGTGAAGGTTTGCTGGTCAGGGAGCTGGATGTGGGTCAGGTGGCTTCCAGCATGTTTTCCTGGTCACATGAGGATTTCCATGGGAATGGGAGAGGGTTGTGCAACCTGTGAGATGGGGGAAAGGAAAGAAGATGGACTCCAAGCCCCATGACTTTCTCTATTAGGTTATTCAAAGAAGTGCATTCAGCTGCTGCTCCTACCTCTGTTTTTGGGCAGAAGCAGGAATTCCCTAATTCTGGTTCCTTCTTTCAGCATTCGTAAAGTCCTGTTTTGGGGAATTTTTGGGCTGGGGAGGGGAGGCTAGCTTGTTTGTTGGTTTTGAAACCCCAGTGCGAAATAAAACTTAGACAAGAACGTTTTCCCTTGGCATCTTCCTTCATGGGGAGGTGGCTGGTGTAGACCAAGGGCCAAGGAGAGGAAAGAAGGATGGACATGAAGAACCAGGGGTGGGTTGGGAGCAGGGCATGGGAGCAATGCTGTCCCTTCCCTGACTTCTTGAGAGCATCAAGGAAACTTTGGAGCTTCCAGGCTTCTTCCTGGGGTGATTCGTCCAAATTCCCTTGGGATGAAGGTCCCCAAGACGTTCCTCCTCTCCTGTCTTGGAGGGACATTTGGCTGCAGGTTGCCAACAGCAGCAAAAGGAGAAGATTTATTTGCCACGAGTAAAATTACTAGCTAGGTACTGACATGGTGATGCTATGAAAAGTGGGGTGATATCTTGGGACACTGTGGGAGACAGAAAATAGACGGTGTCAGCACAGCCTGGCTCAGAAAATTCAGCTTGGTATGTTTTGGGAGTTTGTTTTGTTTTGGGTTGGTTGGGTTTTTTTTGGGTTTTTTTGGTTTTTTTTTTTAGCTTACTATGGGTGAAACCACTTGTGGTTTCCTGTTTTCATTATTTGGCTTTTTTTCTATTGTACAGCAAGGATGTTTTTTAGAAATAGGTTTTAGAAGCAGGTTTGTTGCCACCGTGCAAGTAGCATGGGCACCTGGGGGCTCCATCGAAGGGGTTCACATTCCATTAAAAAGAGAGCGGCTCTGTATGGCAAAGTAGGGCAAAGAAAAATAGTGTGAGGCTTGTCTTGTCGTGCAGTCAAAAAAAAACTGGCTGTGTGACTACTTTTGTTGTTGATACCCCAAGCTCCTGAGAACTGGAGTAGACAAAACAGGAAGCCAAAGAGCTTTACAAATACACCAAGGATTAAGAAATTGTGAAGTGCTGGCGAGTCTTACAGAATGATGGTGCTTTCCCCATGGAGGGGTGGGAAAATAAAAAAAAAAAAGAGCAGGATGCACTGGGCAACATTGTTGTTTGCTTTTCCCAAAGGTGACTGTGCAGGGAGAAATCAATCCCTTTGTTTTTCCCCCTATCCCAAATTATACCAAATATTGATACAACCATGCAAAATATGATGGATATTTGCATATCTGCTTGTGTTTCCGACTGAAATTTCCTAGAATTAGTGGTTATCTGCCAGTCTGAGTGCACGAGGGAGAGGGTGTTGCTCCTAATGGACCATCTGTCCAAACTTGGAAGGAGCCGAGAGGAGAAATGTGTTGTTACAGCGCATTCTTGGCTCCAGGGTTGGTTTAGCAGCAGCGTTATCTGCATCCAGGGTTTAAAAGATAGAAAAAGAAAAAAAAAGAAGAAAAAAAAAATGGGCAAAAAAATTTTTGCTCTATTTGAAGAAGAGCTTCTGTTCCTGCGGAGATGAAAATACGGGTGGGTGATGGAGTCTTACAAGTGGAGCAATGTCTGTCCCACTCCCGTTGGGTTCAGAAGGAGTTTCATCGCCATTCCAGGCGGATGCTGGATTCTGTAAAGGGCAGGACGGATGGGAATGTGGTGGCTTCCCGCTTGCTTCTCCCCACCATCATCTGTCAAACTCTTCCCAAAACACCTTCTCACATTGCAATGACATCCCAATGTGCTCTCAATGACCTTCCCTAAACATTTGGAGGTAAACTGAGCTTTTTCATTCCTTAACAAGCCCAACTTCCCCTTTTTATGGGCTCTGTAACTGAACCATGGAAGTCAGTAGATTTTTGTCATGTTTCCTGGAAAGTTTCTTAATTTATAGCGCAGGGTTTATTTCATATAAACCTTCGGGAAGCGCTCATTGGTGCAAGTGCTGACAGAGCCGCATTACACCAGGTGGCTGATTTATGGTGGTGGCAAGTTGGTGTTTTGTTTTGTTTTGTTTTTTTTCCCCTTCTTAAATGCAAGGTAATTTCCTCAACGAGCCTGAGGTTGAACATCTGTCACCTCTATCCTGCAAAAAAATAATTTTGCTTAAAGATATCTCCAAAATGAGAGAGTTGAATGCCCTACCTGTATGTGAAGTCATGATTGCAGGGAGCAGAAGCTCTCCCCATGACTGTGGAGGAGATGAAGATGCTGGGGAGACAGCATCT
>NW_010111835.1:17921-18479 GCF_000699245.1 Pterocles gutturalis
CAAAGGACCAGTATTGCACCAACAGTTCACCAAAAAATGATACACTTAATAATTAAGGGCCTTAGATATTTATTTTGCTCCTAAGAAAAAGCTGGTCCCATGGAAGCAGAGGTGTATAAGCAGCATCAGATAAGAAAAGTCACTGATATTTCATCTTTAAAGGTTTTATGAACAGCCAGTGCAGTTTCCTGTAGCAGTACACAGCTAAATGCCCTTGAGGAAACTTTATCTTTCCTACTGCTCAGCAACAGTAAACACTGTCTCTTCTTCACTAAAAATGGTTCGTTATGTTTATATCCATAATAACATGTCCATTTCTGGTGTTAATGGGTTGGGTTTTGGTTTTTTTTTTTTGGAAACTTCATCTGCTTGAACTGCCACAAGAGGATGAAGAGGATTTGGGGATAGATCTGAAGGCTGAGCTGTCCATCCTTCAAAAAATCAGACGTCCCCAGGTGAAGTGACAAGGGATGTCCATGGGTGGGAGCTGCAGGAGATTTTTTTTTCCAGTGCTATCCCCTTCTGTGGTTTCTTTTTCTGCTCTCCCCGCCCCCCCCC
>NW_010111835.1:18497-23505 GCF_000699245.1 Pterocles gutturalis
CCCCCCCCCCCCCCCCCCCTTCTTTCTGTGTGCATCATGGGATGGATTGGCTGGATTTAAATGTTCACCCGGTTGAGATGCTTCCTAATTAGTCGGTGGCACTTTTTGGCTGTGCACGGGCCACCGCACATGGCTACGTGTCTCTAAGCAGAAGCTCGAGAGGTATTTTCAGCTTTTTCTCAGAAACCAAAGTGTAAGAGGCTCTTTGTCGCTGTCGGCAAATGACAACAGGAACAGCTGAGAGGTAGGAAGGAGAAAGAAAATGTGGTTTTTCTTTCACAGAAAGACAAATTCGGGGAAATGGAAGAACAACAACAAAAATCTGACTGTAAATTTAAAAACTCCAGATAACTCCCCAGAACAGGCTGCTTTTGAGATTCTCCCTCTCCATCTGAAATGTGGCTTTAATTAAAAAAAAAAAAAAATAAAGCCCACCCTGTACGTCTCCACCGGTGGCACACAGAATATTCCTGGCCAGCTCTGCCCCCCAGCTTTCCTGTAACGTACATTATTTTGGCTTCTCTTGGGTACGAGCTGCAGCATGCAGATGATGGGGATGACTGTCGGTAAACAGTTGATAGCGGGACGAAAACTGGTAAAAATTGGAAGTGTGCCTAGCCTGCAGCTTCAGAGCTGTAGGACTGCAGATACACCCTTCTGGAGAAGCCCAAGTTCATGGCCACCTTTACTTAAACAAAAAAAAAAAAACAAAACAAACAAAAAGACCCCCCAAAAAACCTAAGAAACACCCCCCCCCATTTTTTTTTTAAAAGTAGTAATAAAAAAACCCACCCCAAACAATAAAATCTTTCCCTGTGTGCAGCTGATGATGCTCCACTTGCTGCCTAAGTCGTGGTTGCGTGATGCTCCAAGACATACCAGAGGTGTGACCAGTATAAGACTTGCATTGAAAATTCCTTCAAGAACGTCCTGGAAATGCTCTGAAAAGACTTAAGTTTTTCTGACGTTGCTGACATTAAGTGGGGAAACCAAGGAGGCTGTGAAAAATGCAAATGTTAATGTAGATAAGTGACTCCTTGGAGAAGACGCATCTGGAATAGAGCAGCTTCATGGTGGACTCACCTCTCTGCAGAGGGGCTCTTAAGGAGTGTCCATCCCTCCATAAAAAAAAAGGATAAACACGAGATAAATCATCTTCTAAAGCATCTATTATCTCCACTGACTGTAAGAAACCTCTTGCTGAGACTTTGAACGTCAAAACTTTAAGCAAGTCTAAGATTAAGTGAGGTGACTCTGACTTGGTGACCTGGGAAATATTTATTTTCGTCTTTTGTGGTGGACCACAGTGGTGTCTCCATCCTGGTGTGTCAGCCCTTGTCCTCCCGAGGAGGTTTGGACCCCTGCTGTGACAGTGTCACCCAGCCCAGTGGCATTTGTGACATCCTGGGAGTTTCTTTCCCAAGGCTCCCACGTGCTGGATTTCGGGAAGGGTGTTGAGATTCCTGGGTTTAGTTGATAAATGATGATGTCTGCTCCTCACTGTGGCAGGGGAATTCTGCATGAAGCAGCCATGCCCTGGGCACTTGAACGTCATAGCAGAAGCATCTCTGTTTTCTAATTTTGTGATGTTTTAGAGAGCCTGTGACTCATCCTTTCTGAATCATAGGATCACAGAATGGTTTGGGTTGGAAGGGAAGATCATCAAGTCCCAACCCCCCCCAACCATGGGCAGGGACACTGGGGTTAGCAAGTCCCTTCTCTAGTCACTTTGGGGGTGTTTTATTTTTTTTTTTCCTTCATTTATTCAACTTTACATGTTGACACTGCATCCGTAACAGCAGAGAAACAAGATCTAGACAGTCAAGGACATTCAGAGCTGCTTCTTAAATTCCGTCCTTCGCCGGAGCCTTGTGCTGGGGCTGGCTGCTCCAGCCGTCCTTTCTTGGTCTGTGGAGGTGTCTTAGTTCTTCTTGCCTTGATTGCACTCAAGAAAGCCAGGCAAAAGCAGATCCTTCTCCTTTAATCGCCTCTACTTGGGGAATATTTTGGGGCTTGGGCTCAGATTTCAAGCCTTTTGTCTGCTCCGAATCTTCTTGTTGTCTTATTAATCAATTCTTGCCCATCAGAGACATCCTCCTTGGGTTTTGGTGGGGCGTCTTGCAGGCACTGTGACTTGCTCGATGTTTTCTGCGGTGTTTTAACTCCTGCGGCACAGGCTGGAAGGGTTGGAGCAAAGTGGGGTGGGCTCCACGTGCCTTATGGATGATCCTGCAAGTGATGTACGGTGTCAGGCACATAGGTTAAGAGTAATCAGAGTCTGTGAATTATTGCGTTGGGTTGGGAAGACAGGAAGGGGAGAGGTCAGTTCAGTTTTACTCAGTGAATATGAGTTATTTTGTAATTTTCCTGCCGCAGCTAGGAACTGAATCGGGCTCAAGCCCATTAATTCACATCTTGCAAGCACAGGGAGAACAGGTCCCTGAATGCCTTCCAGCTGCTCATCCTGAGCAAATAATTTCATTTATCCTGAGTATTCCAGCTCATTTTATACCTGAAGATGTTTCTGGGGTGTTTTACACCTTATTGCAGGAGAATCTGAGCAGCAACTCCTGCGTCATGCCAAGGTGAGCTCAAAGGTCTCTTGGGCAACCAGGAACCTTGACCATTGGCATGGCCAACCTTTGTATCATCTTTTTCTCTTCCAAAAAGAGGGGAGATTGAGGGATGAGGAAGAAATGTTTTCCTGTGCGGGTGGTGAGGCAGTGGCCCAGGTTGCCCAGAGAAGCTGTGGATGCCCCATCCCTGGAGGGGTTCAAGGCCAGGCTGGATGAGGCTTTGGGCAACCTGGGCTAGTGGGAGGGGTCCCTGCCCATGGGACTGGGGTTGGACCTCAATGATCTTTAAGGTCCTTTCCAACCCAAACCATTCTGTGATTCCATAATGACGTTAATAACTGGTCAGGCTGTAGCCACGCCAGCTGAACACTGGTCCCCATGTGCTTGGGGTGGGAGCAGAGGACACTTCTCCCTGACTCAATCCTGGTCAGGAAGTCACTGGGATGCTTTCACGGTGGAACAATTTTTCTTGAAGCACAACAGTAACCCGTAATCTCGCTGACGTGGCAAACGGAGTAATTCGGTTAAACAGTCCAGAAGTTCCTCCTGCTGTTTTGGCTGGAAGAGGGGATTTTCCTGCCCCAGCCCCCTGTTGAACAGGTGCTTTGTATCATCTGGAAATAGTTGCGTTTCAGCACGGGGATCAAGCGGATTCTGCGGAGAGGCTGAGGTTTGCTTTCAAGCTTGGCTTGTGTGACGTGCAAAGCCAGCTATACGTGTAGTGAGCACTTGCGTTATAAAAACATGCTTCGCGGTGGGCACCCCGACAGAAAAAAAAAAAAAAGTAAAAAATTATCACAAATGCAAAAGAGAAGTGTGGGGTTTTGTTTTGGTTTTTTTTGTTTGTTTGTTTGTTTGTTTTTTTTCCGTTTTGGGGGAATTTTTAAGTCTTGTTTTGTTATTGTTCCAAACTGTGGTGGATTTGGCCCAACACACAGTAATAAAAAATATATTATCTTGTGGATGGAGCAGGCTGTAAGCTCTTTGCTGATAACAGAGAACAAACACCCTTTGCATCTCGGCGTGTCAGAGGAACAGGCTGCACTCTCTCCCTCGCTCCAGATCAAGTCAAAGCAAGAATCTTGGCTTTGAGTGTGAAAATGGGATGCCAAGAAATCTTTTTTTTTTTAAGGTGATTTATGATCCCGCCTGCAAAATATTCCCAGACATCTGTATTTTTTTTCCTGCGCTGTCCTGACGCAGTGAAATAGGATTATTATTCCCTAAAAAACAGGAGGTGTGGCATGCTCGCCCTCTTTCTTTCTTTCTCTCCCCCTTTTTTTGTGAAAAAGAGGAGGAAAAGTAAAAGCCTATTGAGGATCAAGATAGTTTCTTGTAGCATGAGTGTTCCGTGGTGCCACGAAAAAGGATCTTAAACGACAAGACATTTAATTCCTCCATTTAGCCCTTATTATTTTCTTTCCCTGGCATCGTCTCGGCCGCGGCGGCATCCCTTGAAGCCTCAAGGAGCACGTTGGGTGAATGCACAATGAGGGGAGCGCGTTGCCCCGGCATTCTGTGTGTTGGTGGCACGTCCCTTGACATCATGGAATAAGAGCAACAAATCCTTCATCTCCTGTGCATCACACCAAGGTGCTAAAAGGATTTAATTAACTGTTGGTGTAGGAAATTTTTACAGAAATCAATTTGAAGACATTTTGCAAACTTTCAGGCGCTTTTGTCTGGTGCTGTAGTTTCCCAAACGCACCTTCTCGTGTTTCGTAATCGCAGCCTTTGAAAGATCCCCAGAGAGGACAGAAACTGGGCACGGGCACAAAACCCACGGAAGCAGGGAACTCTCTCTTCTCCCCCGCTCAGCTGCTGAGATTTTCCTTTCTCCCAGCTGTGTTACTTCCTAGAAAACTAAACCGCTCCTTGAAGCTGATGTTGGTTGTGCCGTACTTTGTGTGGCGATCCGAAAATGTCTATAAAAGGCGGCTGATACCGCGTGGATGCACTCATACATCTTCAAATGCAAGCAACTTGGTTGCCCAAAGGCTCAGCTGTTGAACACAATTATCCAAATAAGTACAAAGATTTTTATAACTACACCTCTACATACTTTCTATGATTTTTGACCACTCTAGACTTTCGTGACTCAAGCAATAGAGTTAAATGAATTTTCTCTGAAGGTATTTTATGCTGTAAGAGATGCTGTTGCTACGGTATCTGTAGTGATGAAATGAGTATGAGAATGGGTAGCGGATTGCATAACAGAGGCTTGCTCGGGCGATCCGCTATAACCAAGGGGCTTGGGGAAAGGAGAACCAGGGTCTCCTTGCATGGGGAGAGTTGGACACCCAAGAGAGAGCTTGGGAGGTTGGGGGAGCGTTGGAGCTACTGGAGCATCCTCTCACGTATGGCTGGAGTTTGGTCCTTCTGAGATAAAGGAGGCAAAAGCTAAGGCAGGGTGGTAAGAGGGGATATATATA
>NW_010111836.1:0-3175 GCF_000699245.1 Pterocles gutturalis
CACGGAGGCTCATGAACCTCAACGGGCTCAGCGTCGCCAGTGCGGGTGAGCAGCTCGGTCACTCCTGGAGCCTGCTGTGCCACCAGGTGCTGTGACAGCCCTGTGGTCCCCCTGACCAGCATGGGTCCCTGAAGCCACACTCTGCAGGGTCAGGGCCTCGTGAGTCTGCCTGCCCCTCATTTCTTGGGTCGTGTTTCTGTTTCCAAAGCTGAGATGTACAGCCTCCGCCCAGAAGACATTTACCTGGTTCACGATGACCTGGACAAGGCCCTGGGCAAGGTGGCGATCAAGCTGGGAGGCAGCGCAAGGTACGGGGTGGCCCCAGCTCTCTGTGTGAGCTGGTTTGAGGCCTTGCCGCGCCCTTGCAGGCACATGGGCTGTTCCTGGCTCCATCCCACCAGCCTGGGGGTGTCTTCAGCACCAGACCTGGGCCCAATCCTGGTTGCAGAGGCAAGAGCCAGCTGTTCAGGCAGTGTCCCAGTTTCTGCCCTGGAAGGAAGGGCAGGGAGCCTGCTGGAAGCGGCTGGGGGGTGGGTATCCAGCCCATCGGCTGCACCACATGGGCTTTTTATAGCACTGTGCCTCAGCGCCAGCTCCTGGGTCGGCCTCGAGACGTTTAACCTAGGAAATCTTCCACTGCGGGACGGGACAGGGATGTACTGGGCCACAGTGCTCAGTCACACGTGCACCAGCTGTAGTGAGAGTTGAGACACCCAGAACATGCTGTCCCAGCTCTGCTTCCCTCATCCCCCGCAGCGAGCACTCAGCCCCAGGGGCTGGAAGTTCCTGCAGAGCCGGGACGTGGTCGCTGCAGCCCCTGGCTGGGACCACATCCACAGTCCCTGGAGCAAGAGACCCCCAGGACCATACCATGGCGGGGGTCTCTTACAGACTTAACGGTGGATTTTCTCCTTCTCTCCCAAGGGGCCACAATGGGGTCCGATCCTGCATCAGCGCTCTGCGCTCCAACGTGAGTGGGCCTCGGTGGAAGGGGATCAGTCCTACCCCCACCTCGGTGCATGGCTTGTTCTTCCCTGCTCCCATCCCTCTGCCTCCCTTCAGACAAGCCCCTGCTCCCTTTCCTCTCCCCTCTTTTCTCCTTCTCCTCCTTCCCTCTGCTTCCCCGCGGGCTAAGCCAGTTTGGCCGCCGTGGAGGACATGGAAACAATTATCTCAAGTGGCTTTGCCAGGCCTGGCAGCAGCCCGGCGTCTGAGCGCAGCCCAGCAAAAGCCTCTTCCAAAATCATGTTTCTTGGAGCAAGCACTCAAAACCACCTGGAAAACATCGGGGGTGCTCCCTCACTGCCCAGCACCACTCGCAGTGCCGTCCCCTTGCCCCAGCTCTGTCTCAGCCCTCAAAGTGTAGCTCCTCCAGTTCTTTTTTCTCCCCAGGAGATGACGCGGCTCAGGGTCGGCATTGGGCGGCCGGAGGGTGCAGTGACAGTGACCAGCTACGTCCTGGCTCTGTTCAGTGCCGAGGAGCAGGAGAGGCTGGAGCAGGTCCTGGCCCAGGCAGCGACATTCCTACTGGAGCACATCCTGCGGACGAAAGTGCCGGCAGGGGAGCCAGGGGACAGGGGGTGACATGAACCCCTGGGGACCTGCGTGGCCGATGGATGGACACTGCGGACGCTCCGTGGTGACCGTGGTGTGGAGCAGAGCTGGCTCTGCTGGGCAGACTGGCTGGGCGCTGGGACAGCCCCTGTCTGTCCCCACACAGACTTGGGCAGCTTGTGTCCCACTCGAATCCCTGCGGTGGCTTTATGCAGCAGTTTGGCACAGAAATGAAATAAACCCTTGTTCCTGTCTCTCTGTGGCTCAAATCCATGTTTCCAGCCCTGTTCCACCAGCCCAGGGGAGCTTCCAGTGGGAAGTGGGGAGTGATGGGAGCAACTTCTGCAGGGTCTAAAACCACTTCGGCTTTTCTGAGAAATTGTAGCAAGCACGAGTCTCTGGAATCTCGTAGCTCAGCAGCACAAGGGCTGCTCCTGCTGAGCTGCAGCAAGTTTCAGGGCTGGCCTCATAGTTTCTGATTTAGGTGGTTTTAAGCCAAAGCCCCGGAGTTTCCAATAGCTGGAGGAGTTCTGGCTCCTCCTCGCAGACCCGTTACAGGTCTCGTAGCAGAGAGGGCAGCCCTGCTGTGTGCCTGTAGTCTCTGGGATCCTGCGGCCGCAGACCATGCCCTTGGCCATCTCCTTCTCCCTGTTCTCCAGTAGATCCCCTTGGATCTTCAGCTCCCGTGTGATCTGGAGCTGGTTGTTCTCCTTCAGGTCTTTGCTGTACCTGTTCAGCCTGCCCCAGGTGATGCTCTCCTGGATCATTTGGTGGTCTCGGACATCCCGCTGTGGGTCTCAGCTACCAAGGTTTCCACCCACTGCTCCACCGCCTCCATCAGGCTGTGGGGAGAAGAGGGGTGCAGCGCCCCAAACCCCGGGTGGAAGCAGGAACCCACTATCCTGGGGCTCACCCCAGCAGCTGCTCCAGCGCTGAAAGGGGCAGGCGGCTGCCAGGGAGAGCGGAGAGAGGCAGCAGCGCTGGGGGCACCACGGGGAGCTCGCATCTCCCCGGCCCACCCAGACCAGGGATAGCTGCAGTGTTTGTAAGGAAATTGTTCCTCCATCCCAGAAAAACCTCAGCTTTCAGCTGCACACCGCCCTGCTGAGGAGCTGAGGTTTAGCACCAAGCAAGCCCAGGCTCTGGGAACACAAACACCCTCCTCCGGAGCTGGCCACAACGGTGACAGATGCCGGAGCCCAGCAGGACTCGGCTGCACATCCCGGTGCTCGAGCTGGTGTCAGGTTTTCAGTCCCAAGGCCAAACCCTCTGCTGAGAACAGCAGTGCCAAGGAGGGAAATCATCTCCATCAGCATCCCCAGGGGAGAGCTGGGCTCTGCAGAAATGCCACCCACCTTGTCACCCCTGGGCCCCAGGGGAGAGCTCTGGGGTCTGGCTCCCACCCCACTTTCCTCCCTCCCTCCCTTGTTACAGATGTCACTCCCAAAGCAATCCCCGGCGGAGAGGACCACTAGATCCTCACCACCGCAGCTCCGAGGTGACTCCAGCGGGGGACAGCCCAGGGACATTACATAGGGGAGTGCCACCGGACACAGCCAGCGCCCGGCATGTCAGCTCAACCACAGTCTGCTTTAATCCTCCGTGGGCTCCATCCCAGACA
>NW_010111836.1:3193-4471 GCF_000699245.1 Pterocles gutturalis
AGGGGCCCACCCGGTCCCCCCCCGGGAGCCAGTCCCCAGCCTGAAGAGCACTCCCCAGAGTCCAAGTCGGTGGGAGATGGCAGAGTTGTCATCGCTCAGGGCGGTCCTGAGATGTGTCCCCAGCTGAGACGGAGCCCAGCGCTCCCCGGTCCCTCCGGCGGGTGGGGAGAGGGCTCTCCAGGAGCCCCGGAGCAGATCCTGCCTCGGGTGGGTTCCCCAAGGGTGGATTCGAAGGATCAGCAGGGATCTGTCCAGGGCAGGATCCGGCCACTATCCCGCAGTGCTCCCAGCTGGGTGACAATCTCTTGTCCCTAGGAGGTGAGGACGCGGACGTTAGCGGTCACGGCAGCAGCAGCCCCAACGCGTTCGCGCCTGCAGCAGCGGCGGTGGGAGGGTTGTTTTCCAGCTTCCCCCGGTCTGGCTGCTCCCGGGGCGGTTCTGCTGCCAGCACAAGCAGCCTCAGTCGGGGAGAGTCCGACCCGGCTTTGTTAACGTGGCCGTGTGCCTCGGGGCCGAGCGAGCGCGGGGGTGAGCCTGCCTGCACGGCCGCCCCTCGGAGACCCGCTTTTGGGGGGCAGCAGGCAGTGCCGGGGTGAAACTTTCCCCTGCAAGATGCCTTCAGCTCTCTGCAAAGCAGAGGGACTTGCAGGAGGCGAAGGAGCATTACTCCTTCCTCACTTGAGGAGTGGCACGGACCCTGTCCCCTGGTCCCCTCCAGCCCAGTGCAGCCCCACATGGGACATCTGTGTCCCCATTGCTTTCCTTCCTCGGAAGAGAAGGTCTCATCTACTTTCCTAATGCTTTGAGTCTGATGGAGAGAGCTGCTGCCACACAGCAAAAAGAAACGGGGCATCGGGGACACATCCGAACGCGGCGCTCGCAGGGAGATGCTTCCCAGCCGCCCTGTCCCCTGTCCCCAGGTCCCTCAGCCTTGCTCACCGTCAGAGCTCATCGCGGGTGTTGGAAGGGAGGTGGCTGGCGCTGGCCTGTGAGTCCCGCAGGCTCTTCTGCGAGCCAACCCAGTCGGTCTTCTTGGCGTCATTGTCCCAGATGGTGGAGGTCTCGGTGTCACTCAGCCAGTTGCTGTCCCCAGCGTAGTGGGTGGGATGAACCAGGAGGGGCTGAGCTGAAAACACCAGCAGGTCCCGGGGGGTGAAGTGCCGCTTGTAATCCTCGCTGGGGAAGGCAGAGCGGAGCCAAGAGGAGAAATTGGCTTATGGAGCACGGCACGGTGGAGAAAACAGGGCTGGGAAACCTTACCGACCCCCCAGGGAAGGC
>NW_010111837.1:0-447 GCF_000699245.1 Pterocles gutturalis
AGTGATAGAAAGTAAGAACTAAGAGTGTAACTATGTTTTCTCTTTCCTCAGTATGGCCGCAGTTTCAGGGATAATGATTTAAAAGAAGAGGAAGACATTGAGAATCTTTAAATCCTAAATTCAGAGGAAAACTAGGTCTTCATCTACTATCTTCCGTTTTCCTAGACGAACCCACATAACTTGTTTTCCTCATATCACCACTGCATATTGTTTCCAAGGTTTATCTCTAATTAACTCATAATTTCCCGCTTCTTTTTGCCACACACTGCCATATGGATTACCAACACAGTTTCTTGAGGAAATTAGGTTTTATCATCATTAACATTTGAACTTATTCATAACCTCCAGCACCTGCATTAACTGGTAAATTTAGTAGGCTGATCTTACTCTAATTTACTTACATATATAATAGAAAGAGAAGACTAATGCAGCACATTAGAGCATCTA
>NW_010111838.1:0-2375 GCF_000699245.1 Pterocles gutturalis
GCCTCTGGAATCGCGTCCACCCGCTGCCCCGCATGCTAACCAGCCCGGCGGCGGGATGCTGGGGAGTCATTTTGGGAAGTTTTGTGGGTTCCTGGCTTCACGGCAAGTGGTGGAGGGTGGGGGGTTCAAATCTGCTTCCTCTCCATCCATGGGGACCGGGCGGTGGGAGTGGTGCTGCACTCCCCAGCAGCAAAATCCCCAGGCTAAAAACATTTTTTTTCCCTTTTTAATTATTTAACTGATTCATTGCTCCGCCTGGAACATCTCGGTGGTTCCTGAACGCTAACAGCCCCCCAGCTTCGGGCACACCGGCAGGATGATGCTTCCCCCATGAATGGGGACAACTGTGACTGTCCCTGAACCCTGTCACTGCCCAAATGACGTCAGCGGTGAGCAGGATGGGGACAAGCCCCAGGAGAAGCCACAGGACCGAAATCAGAGCCAGGACCACGACCCACGGCAGGACAACGCTGCCACCCGGGATAACCCCACATCCAGCCAGGAACGTTGACAGGCACCAGCCACAGCAGGCAGAGCCCAGGAGCTCCCTCTGGGAGAGCTGCACATCCCCAGCCTCAAACTGCTCCAGGATGAGGGTCACAACCCCCTCCGCTCCCCATCGCCCGTTCCCTGCCGGATTGTCCCCTCCAACGGCAGGCAGAGGGTGCCAGGCACCTATCGTAGTTTTACACCACGCAGCCACTCGCTCACCCTCCCGAGGATGGGGAGAGGATTAAAGGGGAGAAGGGAAAAGAGACTTGTGGGGTGAGATAAGAACAATTTAATAACTAAACTACAATGATATTGGAAATAATAATAATGATTATAATAATAGTCATATATCCAAATGAGTGACACACGGTGACACTGCTCACCACCCCATGGCCAAGGCTCAGCCTGTTCCCAGCCAATGATCCCAGAGCAGGGAGAGTCCCGAAACCACAATCCCGGAATGGAGATAAGAGCCTGAGTGTCCGAGAGACCAAGACGACCCTGAGAGAGGGGACACCCAGAGGGAGACAACCCAGAGCAAGAGAGAGAACTTCCAACAGAGCCTCACCTCTCTCCTGGCCATGCCGGGCATGGGATGGGACAGACCATGGGCCAGGTTGGGTCTCAGTCCTGAACCTGAGGTGGGATCCAGCACAGATCCAAAACAACCTCTTACTAGCTACTTTGGAGAAAGTGAACTCTGTCCCGGCCAAAACCAGGAGAGCACCCCAAAGGGCTGCCCAGAAACAGTCCCTGCAGGAAAGGAGGTGCTGGAAATTTCAGCATCATGTTGCCAACCCGGGAGAGTCGGGTTTATAAAAATGCATCGCCCTTTCCACATGTATTTTTTTCTTAAAGCAAACAAACGCAGGCAGATGTCGGTACAGCTGCAGCTGCACCCTGGACACCAGTCAACTCAAATATCTCCTTCCGATGCTGTCCCCTACCAGCCAAAAACAAGCTTAGAAATACAAAACGAGGGAGCTGAGCAGTTTGCAAAAACTTCCTCTCTCTGTCGCACTAACAAGAAAACACGAGAAGGGACGCTGCAGCACAGCAAGCAAAACCAGCCCAGAGATGGGTTTCTGTGCTTGCTAAAAGTGGGCACATTCATCAACGAGCCTAAATCAGCCCAAAGTCAGACTAAAGTCAGTCTGAAGTTAGCTCAAAGTCAACCCAAAACAGCCCAAAGTCAACCCAAAGCCAACCCAAAGCAAAGTCAACCCAAAGCCAACCCAAAACAGCCCAAAGTCAACCCAAAGCCAACATAAAACAGTCCAAAATCAACCCAAAGCCAACCACCCATGATTTGGGGACCCCCCCAGTTAAATAACGGGGTTCAAGAGGGAGCAGGGAAGGATGCTGCAAAATAAAGGAGCTTTTTGCCGCGCAGGGAGCAACACCGGCCTTCGAAAGGAGCGTTCGAGGAGAGGGGAAAGGAGGAGGAGGAATGGCAGGAGCCTGTTTTGTTTCTTGAGCAGTGATGGATTTTGCCCGGAGCAACGCAAGAGCACCGAAGAGCAGCCAGGGAAATTAGATGGGAGCTCTCCGAGTGTGACAAATAGGCTTCCCCCCAACAAGCCGTGCTCATTAATCGCCGCTTTATTTGTGTAATCCATCTAAAATCACTCTCGCTGCAGCTACAGTGTGTTTTCCTCCACAATCCCAACCTCGATATGGCTCCAGACTTTATTTTTCCCCTCTGCCTCCCCAGCACACCCCCAAGGCAAGGTGCTCGTTAAAGGCAGCAAATTAAAATGGGATCCGCGGGGCGTTATAAAGTCAACGAGTAACGCTCATCTCCGCGGCTGCTGCAGAGAAACGGGCTTGAAAAGGAGCGTGAAGGCAATGGCCTGATCCTGCAGGATGCAAAACTGCCTTAA
>NW_010111839.1:0-17204 GCF_000699245.1 Pterocles gutturalis
ACATTCTGTGATTCTGTGATTGTGTGATCTTTAGAGTCTGGACAGCCTGTTCCATTCTTGTTGCCAGGCATGCTTGAAGAGCAAACATTTTCAAAACTGCAGAAAACAAACTGTAGGTTTTTCAGTTTGTAGTGGTGATTTTGGATAAGGTAAACTGCTCAGTCTAAACAGCTCTCCTGGGGAAGTGACTGTCCATGCAATATTGTACATTAATTTTTCTGATCCTGTTTGAGGTGCGAAACATATGGAAACAGTCCAGATGTGTATTGGTCTCTGAATCATCAAGAGCCCCTTGCTACCCAGCAGTGCACTTTGGAGGGCCTGGCTGCGTGTTTGCACTCACAAAAGTAACCCAGAGTAGAATAACAGCACTGATGCCAAGGGGATGTTGAAACTGAGTAAGACCATAGGCTGGTGCTCACAGCATTTTTGGAAAACTGCACAGGAGACCATTCTTCAAACCTACTACTCAGTATTTACGTAGCAGGCAAGAGCAAATAAATCTGTATTTGGAGTAGAAAGCAATAAAGTTTATAAAGCCTGTGATGGTAGCAGAGCTTAAAGAGTCCCGTGTTTGATCCCAGAGCAGGCGTTTTACCTTTATAGACTTAGTTATTGACCATGTTCTTTACCTCCAATTAGATGTTCAGATAATGGAGTATTTCTGTCCTCTCTGATTTTTGCTTTCTGCTGCTTCTCACATGTACTGAATCTGTCCAAAGTTGGTTCTTCTTTCTTTCATTTTGCTTTCTGGCAGAGCCACTGAAAGAGGTTAAATATCAGTGAGTTTCAAGAATACCCTAAAGGTTCTAGTTCTCCACTCATTTACACCACCATCAGAGCACTGTGGCATTACTAACCTGGAATCATTCCTGATTGACACAAGGGAAGAATGAAATTCTGCTTATCCTTTAGTTCTGAATGTGACTGAGACTTGGATCTTGGATGTTGCTGGAAAAAATAAAATACTGAGAAGTACATATCTTCTTTCAGGTGATATGGGATTGTTTTTTAAGCATGTCTCTTCCTCACTAAGAATTTGAAGGTAGTTTTGTATCCCTTTTAAAGATTTATGTATTATGACTGTTCATTTCCCATATGATATAAAAAACCAAAATTAATTTGATGAAAAAAGGCTCCACTAAAAAAAGCCACACAACCCTCCCTCAAAGTGTTCTACTTGACATCATCTGTATCTTCAGTTTCGAAACAGGTGGTGACTTCACTTGCTGTCTCTCATTCATTCCGTAACCCCTGAGATGACGGGTGCCGTAGAAGAAATATAATTGTCATCAGTGTAGGATTTCTGTAGAATTTTTGAGGATATTTGCAAACAAGATAGTTTCTTCATAAGTGTACTAATTACCTTCGCAACATAAAAGCATGTATAATTTGATTATGAGCATTTTCCTTTCCTACTTGCTTAAGCATTTAAGTTTGGGACAGCTGCAGTTGTCTTTCCTGAATGAAATACCCCCTAGGTCCGGATTTCTTGTGAGAAATGACCAGTGTCCCCCAGCAGGACATAAGTTGTGCCTGGATTGCTAAAGACTGCAGTTTGAGAAGGGAAGGAAAGAGAAGGACTGATGCTCTCAGAGGTTTAACCAGATAGTCATGTGCATTAATAAACTATTCTGTTAGATATGTCTGAAGCAGGTTGAAGTTAAACCTTATACTTTGTCCGTGGATAGGGATGTTTGACCTTTGCATTACTTTTTTGTTCTAAGCAGTATCTTACACTGCTACATGAGTACATCCGATGTGCAGAAACCTTTTTCCAGTACAGCTGCAGCACAATGTGTCAAAAGGAAGCTATCCTGGAATAAACTGAACAAACATAAATAGTGATAGACAAAGGCAGAACCTGAGTAAAAAGTTCAGAAGAAGAAGTTTAGCACCTTTTTCGGTTGTCTTTCCTATATTTTACTTCTTGCATGACTTACGTACATATTTGTAATCATTTTACTAGATGCTGATGTTTTTCTTTTATAGTATCCCTCTCATGTTAAAGGAAAATTGCTCCTTACAGTATATTTGATTGTGTGTCTTGCATCAACTTATTCTCCCAGGAGATCTAGAAATGCTGTTCATACGCATTTTCCTGTGATGCAACTAGAAGATTCTATAGTGAACATGGAAAAATTTTTTTCACTTTTTTCCTCCCCACTTTTAACCAGGTAGACAAGAAAATTGTCCGCACAGAAATTGGAGTTCTTCTTCGCCTTTCGCATCCAAACATTGTAAGTTTAGCCTTGTTCTTTTACTCCATGTTTGTTTCTTTGTTTGTTTTCTTTTTAATTCTTCATGTTCCTGAGAGATGACTGTTGTGGTTCACCTATACAGACCTGGGAGAGTCCTGGATTAAAGCTTTCGGTTCTCTTCGTGATCACTCTAGCAGCTCATTATGGAAGACTGTTGAATTATACTTACACTTAAATTATTGATGTTCTGACAGAGTTGAGTGAGAAACTATGCAAAAGACGTTCTGTGAATGAAAGGGGAAGTTGGTGTTGTCAGTCTTTGGAGGGTGGGGAAGGTCTTACATTCAGTTACTCTGAAAGATTGGCAGACAGGTGTTGACAAGCACTAAGGAAAGCAGCTTCTTAAACTCCTCTGTTACACAGAAGTTGCTGAGGTGTGAGGAGTATGAAAGTAAGAAAAAAAAAGAGAATGCAAAGGAGTTAAAGCTAACAAAAAAAAGGGAGGTGGGAGAGAACACAGACAATAATTTGACTGCAAGGTAAATGATACACTAACTTCAGCTGGTACCATCCTCTGCTTTGTTGACTGGGGTCTATTTCCTGCTGTTGGCCCTTGCTCAACAGGAAGACAGGTCAGCAAAACGAATCCTTTTTGTTGTCTTTTACCAGATAAAACTGAAGGAGATATTTGAGACCCCTACAGAAATCAGTCTTGTTCTGGAATTGGTCACAGGTGGAGAACTATTTGACAGGTAAGTTACATATGTGCACCTCACTCAGTACCTTCCTCAGGGATGTTACAGTCCAGATTTCTTCTCTGCATATAATCCCTGTGTTAGTAGTTACTGGATTTATTCCATCAACATGTTGTTTATTCACATGAGTAAATAAGTATCTGCAGGAATTGGCTTAAAAATGTGTTTGGAAATGTGATAGTCAGGAGATTTTTTTTTTTGAAAGGATACATGAGATTAAAATGAAGGAAATTGTCAGCAAATTCTGAAGAGCATACACTACTGAAGGAAGGTGCTCAGCAGGTGCATAAAATCAGAGTGTGCTAGAGCAGCCAAAAGGCAGGAAAAACTGCCAAAATCACATTGACAGGTCATCATAAAATATGGTAGGTGCAATCAGCCTGCCAGGAGGATAGTGTTATGTCAGATAAAAATTTTGTAAGCAGAGTAACAAGAAAAAAAATTATCTTTGATATTCATTATACTTGTAGAACCTCTGTTTTTTTTGCAAAGGTCCTGCAAGACAACTGTTGACTTCTAAAGGTATGTCTCATAAGGCTGCACATGCTCATGGTGTAGGTGCACATGCATACGCAAAATAATTCTGTAATAGTGTTGGGGCAATATTTTACTGCTAGGGATTTTGTTTTTTAGAGCAAGAGAAGATATGAGAAACTTTTGATACTGGCTTGAGTAAATCAATTAATTCACTGGTGTTGGTGATTTCCAACTGATGTAAGGACAAGTTATTTAATGTTCTTTCTTCTGTAGTTAAAATTTAGTATTTTAGAGGACTGTTGCACAAATATGCATTGAAGACTCAGTCTGAAAGTATCTTTGACTTGGGAAAACAAAAACATACTTTTTTTTGTACCATGGTCATAGCTGCAACCTTGATTTGAACTGTTTCTGAACAGTAACAACAAAAGCAACTCCTCCTGTAACATCTTTAGTTGGACAAAAGAAAGGTACATACTCTCTCAATATTCAGCCAAAGCAATTAGGAGAAACGTGCTGCAAGCTAAACATCCAGCAAGTGCCCAGTCCTGAGCTAGAGAGGACCCTGCGCCAGATGCCTTACTATTCGCATAGCCCTTTGTATATCCACATGGTTTCAGATTGGGTGGTTTTCAGGAAGGCAGGATACTCTACAGAAGTCCTTGATGAGAAGAGTTTGCAAAGGGAAAACACAAATATGACAGTAAAATGGTTAGTTCCTGAGCAGTAACCATCTGTGTGGTAGAAGAGCTGAAGATAAAAGATTGCATGGGATCCAGGATGAAGAACTGCATTATTTAATGGAATTAGGTTTAAATTTTATGACATTTTCAACATTCTGTTGAAATCAGTCAGCAGTGATTATGGGATTTGAGCTCTCAGATTGATCGTTCCCAAAAACTATATGCTTAATCCAGTAGTTTGGCTAGGATGAGCTGAGAGCTCTCTGGCATTGCCTGACAAGAAGCAAAGCCATTTAGTCACTTACTAGAATTGCAATGCCGCCTTATGATGCTACAAGTGAGCGCTAATACTGTGCAGGCCTTCTGAATTCAGCATCCTCCTTTTCACCATGTGCAACAGAACTGGAAACTTTGGCAATACAGTTCTTTCTTATCTGTGATTTGGAAAAAAAACAATCAATGAAACAAAAAACATAAAAAGCTATTTTCAGCTCTTAAGCAAGCAATAGGAGTATTACTTCACTCTTCAACATTAAACCAAAAATAATTTAAAGGAAATATGCAAGCAAGATGTCTTGCACTAGTCATTGCAATTGTTCGTTTGTTGTCCCTTCCCTCTCTTCCGTTTGGATTGAAGGATTAACACTTGCATTGTGAGATACCTTGGCTGCCCTGTGAGTTTTAGTGAGGGTAAATTTAGCTTTCTGCCTTAGGGCAGGCTTCCCCTCTCACGCTTAATCTTTTTAATACATACATCTTTTTATCAGCCATGAAGGAAATGTCCTGCCTTAGAGAGAGGCCTTGTGCACTTTCCTCTGTGCTTGCATGACTCCCAACCCAGGAGAAAGCAAAACAACCCTGGAAAATCTCCAGCTGGGCAGTGTGGTTGTGTCAGATGTGGAGGGACAGCTGTGACCCTGTCCTGAGATCCACCCTATAGTTATCCTCAAAACAAGACCCTGTAGAGAGACCATGTGGGCAAGCAAGACCCCGACGTGGCCAGGGACCACCTCAAGCGTTCGGAGGACCCTATGTTCTTGGTGCACAGCTGTGTGACTTTGTAAACCAGCATCCATACACAGGCAGCAAAGCAACTTTCATACTCTGGAGGAGTTACTCTTATGCCTCTTTCAAAGTAGCTGTCAGCGAATGATATTACTACATCTGTTACACAAACACTTATGCTCTCCTTACTGTAAATATCTTCATTGTTGTTACTGTTAACTGATAATTCTGGTAATGTCCTTCTACTTTTTATATCAACCATTTTATTGCTCTAGTTTTCTGCCCCCCAGATGTCCATTATTTTTTTGAATAGTATTTGAGCTGCAGATGAGTAAGTTCTTTCACATACACATTTCCCTTACCATGAAGATGATTTTATAAATACCACAAATCTGATTAGTTTTCTAGAATCCTATTAGCATTGTTGATGTGCTGATGGTTTTATGCCACTCTAGCATAAGAGTTCTGGGTAATAAAATTATTTGATTCCTTCACTGTATTTAATATTTCAGTCAAATCATCCATGTTATTGCTAAAATGAGCTTTCATTACGATGGTTTTTCAGTTGTATTACCCAAAAGGAGATAAATACAAACAAAAGAATCAGTTACACATCTAAGTTAATGCAGCTGATGTTAATACAGGTTGGTTTTGGTTATATTTTTAAAAAGAAATCTGTTTCTTAAATTTTTTAAATCACATTGTAGGTCATACCCTGACATATAGTATTCCACCATTCCAAACACAAGAAACACAACTCCACACTAAATTGGAGAAGTTTGTGTAAATTAGAATATTTATTGCCAGTTTGCATGATGGTTTTTTTTCCAATCCAGTAAGTGAGGAGTGACAAAGAGCTTTTGAAGGAAGACAGGCCAATGGAAGAACCAGCCAAGACAGAGAGAAAACTTCAGTAGGTCTAAATTGACTGATATCCTCATCCTTTCCAGATGCTGTGTCTTCAGCCCAGTGCTGGCACATATGACTTTAACATTTGCTTGACCCTCCTCTTTCATTCCCATGTGTTGGAAACAGACATGAACAGTGGCAGTGCATTTAAACCAGCAGTATTTTGACGCGGTCCCGAGGGACAAGCCTCTGGTGTGGCTCTGACTGCCCCAGCAGTGGTGTGCCCAACAGCACACAGCCGTGTTTCTCATGCTGCCATGATACTGAGGGCAGGTTGCTGGCATGCTGGTCCTTACTGGGGCAGGAGCTAGCTGAAAACCAAAAACCCAAAATCAGCCCAGCTGTTCAAATGTGCAGCAGAGTGATCACTCTGACATTTGAACAGTCTTTAAAGGACCATATTTCCACTACACTTGTGGATAGGAAATTTCAGGTTGGGGAGCAAAGTGGCAGGAAAAAGTCAATTTTCATCTGTCTCTTGCATCTTCCTTCTCATCTCATCTTCTTCTGAAGAGCATTGCAGAGCCATCATTCAGACTGTAGAGAATCTGGACAAACTCAGACACAAAAAGGAACCCTACAGGGGATGGAAGCAAGGACAGGTAGCCTGGGAGGAATACAGAGAAATTGTCCAAGCAGCCAGGGATCAGGTTAGGAAAGCTAAAGCCCTGATAGGATTAAATCTAGCCAGGGACATCAAGGGCGACAAGGAAAGCCTAGTCCCTTCCAACCCAAACCATTCTATGATTCTCTGATCTTTTTGCATGAGGAGTTTGAGTGATGGAAAGACATAATGAAATTTGGTTTTATTAGGTTTTTGGATGACATCACATTGTGCATACAGAATAAAGTAATAAACTTTATGTGGATACTTTTCAAAGGCAGATTTATAATCAGAAAGCTTTTCTGCATTTCATCTCTTCTCCATTTAACAGGAGAAATCTAGAGACAGAGTTGATAGAATTAACCCTCTAGGTGCTTTCAGTTTTAACTGAATTTGAGCTCAAATAAAAGGAATCAAACATTTTAATACAAATTGAAGACAACAGTGGAAAAAAGAGTTTAAATGCAGTAACTGTAAGGGAATATAGAATGAATCGACACACAAAAAATTGATATAGTTTTCCTGGAAAAACGTAGGCTAATCTCATTTATATAGGAAATTGTTTGTCAAACAAATTGCTTTTTTAACACATTTTTATTAATAATCGGTAAACCTTAGGCTATTCAAAGATTTGATTAGTGAAGTAGCCAGTGATCTCACCTTTTTTGTGTTAATGTCGTTATTACCTATTCAATTTTCTTTATAGATCTTCCCTTTTAGAACTTTTTAAGCTTGGTTCAGTTATGTTTTTCTCTTGGCTCTTCCTTTTGCCCTCTGTCCTTTCATTGTTCTTTACTTAAATATAATTGCTTGGTACTGTTAACTTTGGCTTTCTTTTCTATCACATGGTGTATTTAATCAGATTCTTGGTCACTTTGTTGATCTAGCTCTGCTTCTAGCAATTAACCTCTTTATTGTTACAGGTAGTAATAGGTCTTGCAGCACAGTGAAGTCTGATATCTGTCTTTTATGGGCTAACTTTTTTAGAAGGTGGTCTTCCCCATTCAGATTTTATCAGATGAATCACCAATGTATCACTTTTCCAAATATTAATTTCAGCAAAAAACATCAACTCTAACTTAATTTTGGTCAGAATACTTGCAGATTGATAGGAATAGCTTTTGTTAGACTCTTTCTTTTTTCAGCCTCGAATTATATTGTCAATCCATATGTTCTCTCTGTCGGTACTTTGGCATCTTGACCACAAACTCTACTGTTTCTTCTCTCATCTTATTATTAAGTGCACTAAACATTATCTAAGAATACCACTTACGGCTAACAGTTTCTTGACTTGCTTCCATTTCAGATTTCATATAATTTCCTCTGAAATATAGATTCAAGCTGATACTGTCTTCTTTTATGGAGCATATATTAACAAAAAATATTAATTACTTGAGCTTGCCTTTTTGAGAGATGCAGGAATGACTACATCTTATGGACAAATTTTCTGAAGCCTTCCCAGGTTTCAGGCACTCCTTGTTTCTGAGTTTGGAAATTAGAATTTCTAAGGGACATCAAAAAGAGTTAATGAATTAATCAGTCATTAAAGTGGAGGTCTTTTATAAACTAGTGGCAGAGTAGCGTCTTTTATTTGTTTCTGAGCTCTGGTCTCACTGTGTGGTGGCAGTCTGTCTTCTGAACAGGGGTCAGAGCAGTCCTTTGGACTCTATTTCACATGAGCAAGTCACAGTCCCCCGACTCAGGACTGGCAGGAAAAAAAAAAAAAAAAAAAATAAAAAAAAAAATAAGAGGTCTGACTTGACTACACCAACTATGCCCTATTCTCTGAAATCAGAAAACAACACACAAATTTGCTCCGGTAAAAGTGCTTCTTCATGTCATAATAACTCATTTAGTGTCTCTTGATTTCAGCTGCAATAATGATAAAAAGCAGTAATAAAGAAGTGTGCATTAATGCTTATTTGTATCCTTTCCAATGTAATTTGGTATTTACTTCCTGTACAGAGTTGTATTAATGTGTTTACGCTTTTTTGTGGTCAGCACCTTAGTTCCTGTCACTGGACAGAGTTACTCGAAGTCAGTTCAGTATCTACCAACTACAATATTCTCTTCAAGTTGAGAGGTACAAATGATTTTTTGTAAATGTTTGTGCACAGGATACTACTTACGTAGTATGTATGCACTTAGTATTAATTGAAATGCCAGGCACCAGCGGGAGCGCACTTGCAGCTTTATAAATGACTAAATGACACAAGCAATGATGATGGTGCAATTATGATAGTGACTGGTTTCCTGCCGCTCTTTAAATGTGAACTGATGTGACATTAAAGCTTGCCTGGTTCTTAACTCCACTGTGGAAGGCTTTTCATTTACGTGAAATGTCCTCTTGCCTTTTGCTGTAATTGCTCAAGATTACTTAGCAGGAATTGTTAGCATGGGTATGTACTATTTGGGACCAGACTGTATGTTGCTAGCCCACTCTGGGAACAGGGCAAGCCTTTTTTGATGTAGGACACATCAGTGCCTATGAAGGTCTTTAGTTTGTTAGGTACTGTTAATACCTGACTTCTTGTGATTGGAGCATCTCTGACGTACGTATTCTAGGTTTTCTGCCACAGCCTCACCACTGTAATATATGGTCCAGATACATGGTCTGGATGGCATGCAAACTGGGAGGGATACACCTGTTAAATTAAATAGGAAGCTGATTGAGCCTTAGCTGATCTCCTCAATTATTAATAAGTCTATCTTTCATATTTGTTTTAAATGCAGCAAGGTTTTAACATGTGCAGGTGACAAGATGAGGTATATACACCTACAACCTATATAGCTGTAGCCTACATATGTGTATACAGGAAGTCTCTAACTGACCCAAGAGCTAATGATGTGTCTTCAATGCCTTGATTACACACCTTTCCTGAAATTATAAAATCACTTAAAGTGTGAGTGCTTTGTACATTTTTGTTTCTCGTTGCTTTGTCCATGTACATCATGACAAGAGTATAAAGGGAAGCCAGAATGTTTTAGGAAGAAGTACAGTTATCCTAAATATTCAGAGCACCAACGTGCTTGTCCTAAATGATAATTAAGTGGATTTTTTGATAAAGGCCTAAAAGCAAATCCTTTTCAAATAATGTACTTCTCAGTTCAACACTGAACTTCAGCCACTGGAGTAGGGAATGTATCACACATCCATGCACTGTGAGAGGTGCCAAGGCCACCAAAGGAGAACTGGAACAGGTGAACCTGAAATAATCCTGAACTGAAAAATGATAATATGAATACTCTTGCAAATTGTGACATAGGGAGGTATAATGTATATAAGCACAGTATATGTTATGCAAGCAGTGTCCAGTTTCAGAATTTGATGGCAGCTTGTTTCAGTCTTATTGGGAAGTAAGCAATGTGCTAGAGTGAGCTCTGGGGCAGTGTGTTTAAAACATCATAGCAGCTACAGCTGTGATGCTTTGGCACGGAGGGCTGGAGCAGGCAGGTTGTTCACCTGAGCTCAGGCATTATCCTTCAACCAACCTTGGGTGTCCAGGGTTTGGGGTTTTGTTTCTTAAACACCTCTGTAATTGTATGTAGGCTATTCCAGTGGTTCTCCAGCCTGCTAATTAGATTTGGCTTCAATATTAGGAAAAACTAACTTCCTGAAAATTTGGCCAAAATCAGTTTGCCTTGTCCCCATCAGGTGGAGAGGTGATTAATTCCTTCTTTGTAGCAAACTCTCATGAAGTGGAGGACTGCAGAAGACTGTATATTCACAGTCCCTGCAATCGTTTGTCCCCGCTCATTTTTTCTATGTCTCAATTACTGTCCATTGAACTTCTTCCACATTCCCACATCCTTCTTAAAATGTGGTGCCCTTGGATAGACAAAGAAGTCCAATGGAAGCCTCACTGGTTCTTGGCAGGGTGTTTTCATCAGTGCCTTCAGTGCTGCTTTCTCCCTGTCCCCAGGCCACCACCTGCTTTGCAAGCTGCCAGTAATCCTTCCCTTTGCCCCCTTCCTGTTGCTCACCAGAAAGGAGCTGTGAGTTGCTGAAATAATTCAGATTGTCATGTTGCCTCACACAGTCAGTAACACAGAAGCTTTTGTTTGAGAGAGAAGTTTGAGCTGCTAGTTTATGAGCACTGTGATTTCACAACCTCTACAAACAAAGACTATTATTTTAAAAAATGTCTAGTGAAATTAAGCTCCTGAAATATGAACTTGTCTTTTTGAAAATGATGGACACGGAAGTGTTCTTACTAGTTTCACTGAAGATACCTGAGTGATTGCTACTTTTGAAGGTGTGACCATTTATTTAGTCCTACCCAGGCTTTTAACATATAATTCCTGATTTCCCAACAAGATTTTTCTAGTTCTGTGGGTGTTGTGGATGAAATTTTTCACACAGTTACAATTCAGTAGCAATTCAAGATTTATTAATAGTGTGAGGTAAACCAAAGGTTCAGTTTTAGTAGCTCTTAATCATTAACCAATTTAAAGATTAACAAGGTGATTCAGTAGAATATGTTACGGTTGAAACAGCATCTTAATTACAGATTTGAGAATGACAAGGTTCACACTAACTTACAAGGTACCCTAAGTCAATATATACATATATATGTATAAACACAAACTACACAAACACAGAGAAATATTTGGATCCAGTTATATATATATATATATATATAGGCAGAGAGTTGGACAGAGAAGACTAGGCTGTAGTTAAAAGTTCCTTCTTCTTTCTTGAGTTTAAATACTCACAATGTATTTGCATTCCTCAATGGGCTTTAATTGAGGCTCAAGAAGTTGAACTTTGTCCTGGCCTTTCGTCGACTTTGCCAACAGACAGTCTTTAAACCTCTTCAGTCTAAGGACACTATGCCTGAGAGGCATCCCAGCTCAGGGGAGATGTTGGTCACAACCTGCTGTGATCCAGGAGAGCTCAATGGATGTTGCTTAGGGATGCTATTTATAGCATCTGAGATAATTTACTTGTATCAGGTACTTTTCCATTTCAGCCTGACTCAGTTGATGGTGCTTTCCACTAGTTACACAAGCCCAGAACTTGTCAGATTTTTTGAATTCTGGTATCACCCCCTTCAGGCTCCAAACCCAGTGTAGATGTACTAGTTTTTTGGGGTTTTTTTTATAGAATCATAGAAAGGAGGTGATTGACTGTTTTTACTGTTGCCAGTAATGGGGAAAGCAGGAGCCAGGTATGTTAAGGGCGTGCCTCAACTCTCAGGTCCCACCACCTTCGTGATCCTTCTTAACTCATCCCAGGTTGGTATGTGGCCCAGGAGGGGACGAATCACACCAAGCACTGAGTGGCTTGTTTGAGGGGGGTTTTGCACCACCACGGTGCTATAGAAATGCTGAGTAGGAAGTAGAAAGAAAGCTAAAGAGGGGAAAACAAACCCTAGTATGAGATATAAGCAATCTTTCTCTAAATTCTCTTACGTGCCACGTTTATCAGAAACTGCCTCTTACTTAGTAACAATGGAGGGAAAATAGTTTTTCTGAATGACTGCAATGCTGCATTTCATTTCTAAACAAGCTACTGAAGAAAAACATCTAGTATGTTTGACGGAGTCAGATGCAAACCCAGTTCTGTGTTTCCCATTATCCTTCTTCAGATTATGGGCAGGCACTTTGAGTCATTAGCAACCATAACAGCTAGGCTGTGCTGAATTATGAAAATGGTTGTAAAATAAAGGAGAATCAGCAAACTGAATCAGAGCTTCTTTTTTAAATATTTATAACTCTTCAATGCTGCAGTTTGGAAAATACGTAAATATTTAGAGAAAAACCTTAGTTTTTAACTAAACAGATTCATCAAAGCAATAAGGAATTGGAATCACCTCAGTACAGGTGTGAGCCAATAGATCTGTCACTCACTCATTGAGAAGGTGTTCCTCATGGAAACCTTTTTGATGTTGAATAGAGTGATGTCATTTTCTTTTCCTGTTTCTGCTAACTTTCAGTCTCCCTTTACCTTGTAGAAATCTTTTAATTCCATTCTAATGAAGTGTAAGATTTTTCATAAGAATTAAGTTAATATGTACAGAAAAATCTGCGTGACAGACAAATAATTTTAGATAAATTAACACTTATTATATAGAACCAAATATTTTAAACAATTGTTACCACCTACTAGCACTGGAACAGATCTTGTATTTATATAGGCCAGTGTCTTGCCTGAGACTGTACATGATGTAACAGGATGCAGCCCACAGGTAAGATGTAGTACAAGAGTTTTGTGTAAAAGCCAGATAGAGGCAGAATGAAAATGACCCTAAAACCAGTGACAGCTTTTTCACATATTGCAATATTTATAAAGAATGAACTAAAAAGCAAATACAGTTGTAGTATGAAGAAAGAAAGAGAAATAATGTTGTAAACTGATAAAGTAAGAAAAAAATTTGCTGTTTTAGATGGCTAAGTTGGTTTTGCAGGCCTTTTGCAAGCTACGTTATATGTTTCTACATTCACCTAATACTGAAATGCAACCAACTCCACAGTGTGGAGAAATAGTGTTTAGTGTTTACCAGTCTGAGGTAAGAGAAGCAAGAAACAGACTTTACCTGCTCAGGTTTCAGGCAAGGCTGGAGAATGAGTAGGGTGGCCTGTGTAGGAGGGAAGCAGGGAACTAAAGCTAAGAATAGGAGAACTAGTCAATTTAGAGTGTGGGTGAGGAAGAAGTAAGTTTGTTAAAGTGGGTAACATTTCAAATGTTCTTGAACACAAGGAGTCACAAGAACAGCTTGTGTTTAAAATTTCTGGAATAGTCATTGCACTGGATTCCCATACCCAAGAAAAACAAAGAAAGAGATTTTGGTTTCAGGGTCAGGGAGCTGGTAAAGTACCCATTTCTTACACCATTTGGTTCCTCTTTTGTATTGCTTCTTCCACCCCCAGGCGCTCTCAATTACAAGGTCCAGGAGTTGTTGTTGCAGTGCAAGGCTGGGAGCAGCTCTGAAGGCTGCACTGCCCGGGAAGGATGTACAGCCCTTCCTCGCTCTCAGCTGAGAGGTCTCATTGCCGGGGCAGCGACTGGTGCTGACCAAGCATTTAAGGTATTGGCAGTCTTGCATGAAGAGGTGTGTGCCATCAGTGACTATCCCTGTCTAGCATCCTCTGGCACTGGATGAGTCCTCTGCTTGTTTAAAGTGGGTTGCTGCGTATTTTTGATTCCTTTTTTACCACTACAGCTGTGTAAACAGCTGTTTCTCTTGGTGGATTTGGAAAGATTTGGCCCTCTGTTTTGTTACTCACTGAAAAATCAAACCTGAGGCCTAGTCCTTTCCTTCTGTGGCGAAACATTCACTTATTTGTTTTTGTAGGAAATTGATTGTTTCAACTTGTTGCCTAACATGCTTGTAATTAATCCCCAGATCCATGTATTCCAATCAACCACAAAATTGTGTATCAATATAATTTTAGTGCTGCTCTGAAAATTGATTCTAAAATGACACGTTGGGTTTCCCCGTCTCTTTTCTCATTGATTTTCAGATCGTGTGTTTAGTTTAGCAGGACTGTGCTCTTCCTTTTATTTTTTTCCTACCAGTAATAAAGTTTCTGTGGAGCAAGTGTGTGGCCACTTAGTGTGATATCCCATTGCTTTCAGTGACTTCATACAGATGTGATGAATTAAAGCATAGTACCAAGTCCTAAGAAGAATATCCCAAAAGGAGTAAAATCCAGTGCATGGGCTTCCCAAATTATACTGCAGGCTGCAGAAGCATGGTGAACACTGGTAAGAATTTATGCTTCTACTGATGTACACTCTGGTGAAGATGTGCATAATGGAAACACCATAAGCAACACAGGGAACGTTGCACATCTGTGGTAGAGCGGCACAGTGGATGCCTAGAGGCTACACTGAAAACCATCCGCAAAACTAAAGGATTTATATTGCCAGAAAACTTGCGGTACTCAGAAGGACAGACGTGCTAGAAAGGCTGGATGGAAGCTGGCAAGCATTACTGCAAGTTATTAAACACTTGAATGTATACATGTGTTTGCCAATCATGTGTAAGCTGCCAGATTTCAACTACATGCTGTACATAAGAGAGCGTGGATCACAAGAAATACATTACACCATTTCCACAGGCTTGCTGGGTGGTTTGAGGCTAAGGGAGATTTTGCTCAGTACTCATTTTTTTATAGCTCTCTTCCCTAACAGCACAAAGGTTTTCCACCTCTGAGCTTCAGCAGCAGCTGAGAGGATGTTATCATTGCTTTGTTGGGGTGGCTGTGGGTCAGGGAAGCAGTGGGGTGGGCTCTGCCCAGTGGCCAGACCCTGCAGGCATGCAGGCAGGCAGGGGTGCACCTCGGCACCACAGGGAGCAGGGCTGTTCCCAAGGGGCATCTCAATCTCTGGCAGCAGTGGGAAGGAGAAATGAGAGGGGGCCTTTGGAAATACTTCCTTGCTTCTCTTTATAGAAAGAGGCAGATTTGTCTCAAAGGTGTTTACATGTGCTTGGAAAGACAAGATTAAATCAGGTGGTGTTTTAGGAGAGTTGTGGCTTGGTGTCCATCAGTACATACTCTATTAATGTGTGTCTTGCCACATACAAGTGTAAACAACTGAATCAGCATATTTCAATAAATGTGTACAGGCAAGCATGAAAAAGTGATTCTACACAAACATGATTAGAATATGAATCATTTATTTAATCAACATCACATTCTTGCTTCCTCTAGAATGTCATCTTCTGTTTGAAATGATGTCTTGAATTTCCTGGATGTTTGTGACACCAAATTCAGTGGTTTTCCAAGCTTTTTTTTTCTTTTACTTTAAGCAGTTCTATATCCTTTCTTCTGGATTCCCTGCTGTTTTCCTCACAGTTTTTCTCTCCAGCACTCCTTTAGTCTACCTGACTCTTCCATTTGCATATCAAAGACTGTATGAATTAGTTCTTTATTGTTGCTGTTCATGTCTTTATGTCCTCAGAATTAAGGTTTAATCTTTCTTCATACATGCTTTTCTTAAAGATCATTCTGTAAACCAGGAATAAATAATTGGTTTGCTTCGATAATAACAAAATAAGACATTTCTGCAGGTTTCCTTCCCATTATGGAAAAAAGGGCAATGAGTCATTGTTAATCTGCACGCTGAAACTGAAAAGTCTTTGTAAAGAGGCTTCACTGGTCTCAAGTAGGAGTTCTGTTAGAATAAAGCAAACTGGCACACTTGCCGTTTTTCTTATATAAACTATTGCAGGGAGGATGCAAAAACTAGATATGCAAATGACCCCCAGCATTATTACAGGACCTAAACTACAGGATAGTCTTCCTTACTGTCTAATAGCCAGGTTTTAGTTTTAAAGCAGAGTGCCCTCAGAAATAAATTTTCATCTTAAGCAAGAAGGATATCTTTTTTAATTTTTTGCTGTTACAGAAGATTAGTTTTTCTACTTGCTAGATTGTTATTAATTAAGAATTAGGTTTGTATTCTCAATAAATCTGGATTCTAGACTTCTGAAAAACTAGTAAGTTAACTGTGTGTGACATAAGCTGTAATTGGCTTGCCAGTGTGTGTTATTCACATGTAACATCAGCGGATGAGTCATGCACATTGCACAATAATTCTACAGCTGGTTTTTATTTCTCTCCTGAAATATGGGCCCACACTTAATTACATTTATTTATGAGAGCAGTATCCTATCCTTACCAACATATAGTTGTTAAAGTCAGAGTGGGCTGGTCTTCTACATGCTGTGGTCAAGAGGGCAGTCTTGTGCATCCTTTTGATATATTTTTTTTCCAGCAGTCAGCTAATTAGTGTTTTTCTTTCCTGCAGTGGTCAGGCATTGACAGGTAGCTAAGAACCTCACGTTTTCTTTGATTTTGTTGAGTGGAGGAAAATACAAAGAAGTTGGCTGCATTTAAGAGATGTCATCTTCTTTTCCCCCCAGGTTTATCTGAAAAAGAAAAGATAGAACAAATACTGGGTTACCGTACTGTAAAATAAGAAATTTGTTGGATGAAGGGAGAAATGTAAATGGAATTGTAACTGTATTGCTGTGTCACGTATGTTGGAAAATCAGAGAGTTTCAAATCCTGTTGAGACCTTAAACCCTTATGCCTCATGCGTTTCTGAGGTCAGGTGCACAAGCTCATCCTGCAGCTGTTGGACTCAAGGCATGGGCAGGGTGGCCCATTCCCAGGGGACATATGCCTGAGCAACGGTGTTATTAACCCTGGCGTGTTCCTGGTAGCTCAGCCTACGTGCAGCACTTCCCCAGCAGCAGCTCCACAATGCCCGACTTTTTCCTGTGGTGCATTGTGGAATATATTCCAAAATCCATAGCAGTTTGAAAGCAGAGGGTCAAACTAGCACAGCAGACTTTTTGTTTTTACTACCTTGTGACCAGATTTGAAATTTTTTTGTGATCTGCTGTGCCCTGATGAAGATTGTAAGCTTACAGAATGATTAAGTGAATGTCCTTAATACATGGAATCCTGTAAAACACTAACAGGGTTTTAATATGCCTCTTGTGCCATGGTTTGAGGAGCAATTTAACACTGAAAATACCAGCAGGGAAGGGGGAAGGTGGGATGGGGATGAGGTGTATCTTCTCAGAAATAGAATCATAGAATCATAGAATCA
>NW_010111840.1:0-211 GCF_000699245.1 Pterocles gutturalis
GCACCGGGAGAACAGCAGCAGCCAGAGCGGGGCTGGGGGGCCACCAGAGCCGGTCAAGGAGCCAGGTGACGCCAGGGGAGGGAAGGAAGAGCCACGTCCCAGTGACACGAGCTGCGGCTCCACCAGCACAAGGGTGGTGCATCCCAGTGGCACTCGGCTTTGCCGTCCCGGCTCCCTGTGCTGGAGGAGGCTGCCGCTGTGCCGACACCCC
>NW_010111840.1:358-558 GCF_000699245.1 Pterocles gutturalis
GGCCAGGCACACATGGCTGAAGGAACAGACGGGACACCGTGCCCACGAGAACATTCGCCTTTTATTGCCTCCCCACCACGTTCTCACGGCAGACGAGAAACAGTCGCTGCAAAGGGCTGGAGAGTGAACACGGGGCACGAAGGAAGCGACACAACACCACGGGCGGAGCACGAGGACGAAGCGACAGTGGGAAACGCAGC
>NW_010111841.1:0-10221 GCF_000699245.1 Pterocles gutturalis
CGGCAGAGGGCGGTGCGCGCTCCTTGTGACCTGTCGTAACCCGTTGTCTCTTGGTTGTCAGAAAGTTTGAGAAAAGGGCTGCCCTCGCAGTGCCACTAAAAAGAAACGGCACGGATCCTTCTGAGAAGGACAAGGGTTTTGTTAATATGTAATTTTTTTCCCTCCCTTCCTCCGATGGACGGTTGGAGCTTGAAAAAGGCATTGCAGGTTTTTCCCAGGCTCGGGAGTACCGCCGCGGCAGTTACTCTGGCCCCAGCGCCAGCTGGAGAATGTGGGGCGGAGGAGGAAGGGAAACGGCAGGGCCCCTGCACTCCGCTGCCGCGAGGTTAGCCTCGCAGCCTGGCCAAATCCACCGCCCAACCCCAGCTCCCCGGCGCCTTGTGTCATCTACACGGTCTCAACATGGTCTTTACTTCCCTCTCTCTGCTAGGGCGCTTTCTCTTGAAATGCACACCAAAAAAAACCCAAAACCAAAACCACAAAAACCCACAAAACAAACAGCAAAACAAAGCTTTAAAGTGCATAACACAACATGAAAAGGAAGTAATGAGCTATATCCATTTTGCTCAGTATTATTTTGCCCTCTTCGAAGTCACTGGGCTGTCCTGGACTATCCTTGTCTCTGTGACAAGGATCTGCCAACAGCCCTTAAGTTTGTGTTTATGCAGCAGACTTCAACACCAACATCACTCTTCTCCCACAGGGATCCAGGAAGAGTTTATGACAAATTCAGTGTGACTCCTCTTAACTAGGTTAAGAGCAGGAACTCATGGGATGACAGAACCTTCCCTGGGTCTATTTGGCCTGATATGCTGTCTCTAGAACTGGTAACAGACATTTCACAGCAAGATGCAAGCAAATTCAGGATAAGTGCAGATCTTTCTTGCCCGTGAGAGTATTCCGTCGCAGGCATTAAAAGTTGAGAAAGGTTAGATAAATCCTTGAGAATGTCAGGACTGCTAATATTTATGTTCTAAAAATCAGTTTTGTTTAATAGGAAAGGTTTAATTCAGCCTCAGTGGAACTGGAACTGAAACTTTCTGTTTTCCTTCCACACAAGGCAGATCAAGATGTGTTTTCTGTGTTCTTCTCTGCTGTGGCTCTGATAACCTAGACTTAGAAAGTGACCTCTAAATAGCATCAGCAGCAAAAGGGGAAAAACACATTCTGTCAGTGAGCAAGTGAGCATGAACTTCAAATTTTCACCTGGTATAATTCATGTTAGACAGCCCCTTCTAGAAAAAAAAATTGATACAGTGCAAAAGCCTATTTAATGTCATTGTAAAAACTGCATCACTTGTTCAGCTTAAAAGTTAGGATTCCATCAGTGTTATCAGCCCTGTTGAACATCTGTAATACTTTTTAAAAATACATTTTTTTTTATATTAGAATATTTTTATAGTTAGATGGGCTCATCCACAACAGATATTGAAAACGGGTACAGAGGATCCCAAATTCACCCACCTTCAGTGGTGGTTTTACTCAGTCCTACCCACAACTAGCAACGGCAGCTTGCAATATCAGTTAGCCACAGCAACTCTTGGTTTCATCCCAGGTCATGTGCACATTAAGAAAGTAACATGCCTTCATCCTCTTCCCCACCTTCTGCTGCACTTTCTTCCCCCGGAGGCTCAACACCAGCTCCTCTGCTGCTTCATATGGACTAATTCTCACCCCACATGAGGAATCCCTGCTTGGATCCAAGCGACTTGAGGGCTGATGGTGATGGGTGTCATGAGGTGCCTTGCCCAGCAGTGCACTTTTTTCTCTGTGCTTAGTCTGCTTCTGACCAGTCTGACTGAAACTGACCTCCACCACCCGGAGAGGCCAAGAAAGTTGACTCCAAACAGCTTCTATATACAGGTAGCCACAGCAGCCTCATCCAGGCAAGTGGAAGCTTTTGGGTTGTTTTTTAGTCTGTGTCATTTTTAATGCTATCAGCCGTACCAGCATGTCCTCTGTGATGCACCCATCACCCTTAAGAAACCTATCTAATATTGTAACTACAAGCTCTAAACCATTAAGACTCCAAAACTTGTATTCAGTTAATAACATGTAAAACTGTTTATACTTGGGTAAAATACGGAGAAAAACTCTTCTCAAAAAGCACACATTAAAAATCCGTGGCCATTTTCCTGAAAATTCAGGCTGTTCCCATGCCTGTCATTCTACTACCATGAAAACACACTGCTGGGTCAGGGAGGACTATGGGATTCTGAGAGATAACCCAGCACACTTCCTGTCAAAAGGCAGGATTTGCAATATCGCTCATGTACCTGACCCATATAATCTAACCTGTTCTTGAAGACTTCTTCTGTTGGCTACTCTGCCAACATTGATCTGATCCTGAAGTGATTCACTGTCTTCACCTTCTGCACATCTTATTTTAAGCTCTGCGGTTATCTGTGTAACATAGTCCCAGGAGTTGCTTAAAAGTTGATCCAGGGAAAATCTCCAACTTATTCAGTGCTCCCCCAAATCAGTCCTGATCTGTTTTTCAGAAACAGGCTTACAGCTGTGACTACAGTGGGGAAGACCCCTCTCATAGATGTTCTGACCAGGTTTACCTCCTAAAATATTCTTATTCTCTAGCTCTCTGGTGTACTCAAGTAACAAGCAGAGGCATATAGGTATATAGCACAGATGTAACGTAAGTGAGGCAGGTGGTATATTTCATTTGCAATGACAGTTTATTATAATGCAAAATGAGTTTATAGAGAATTTAAACATTCATATCTAGCACTTCAGCAATCCCTTTTGTCACCTTTCTTTAACGTAGCATCAACAACGCTTCATAACTCTAAAAAAAGCTAGCTAAATTATGCCTTTCCTCTTTCTCATACAATTTAATTATATTTAAGTAATGAATAGATTTTATGTCAAATAGTATGGTTTATTTTATATGAATTAAAGGATTGGTTTAGCTCTGTGAACCCAGAAACATGTTCAGTAAATTCTATTTCACGGCACCTGGTGATGACAGTAAAATTTCTTTCATGAAGACTACTGGAGGAGCAAAAGTGTGAATAACACGAATAATCATGCATTCAAGCATTTCAAATTTCAGGGTGCTAATTATTTCCTATGGCAAAGAATTCTTGAAAGGCTGCATTTCATGCTGAAGAAAGTAGATAGAAACTTGAAACCTACACATTTGTTAAAACATATTATGATATAAAGTCCTTTTTGCATTAAGAGTATTTCATGTTGTGTGTGGGTACACAGAAATATCTTCTGACTTAATTCTGTCCTTGTTATCACTGAGGACAGAGAGACACTAGAAGAGATTGTCTGGGGAAGCTGTAGATTTCCATCACTGGATGTCTTTAGGACCACGTTAAACAAATCTCTGTATTCTTAACTCAAGGTGGAAGGATGAATGAGGTAACTTTTTCAAGTCCCTTCTAACTATTTCTTTTAAATGCATAATTTTAATGTAAATCTGCTTCATTTACAGCAAGTAGAGCTTTCTGATTCCTATATGATAACTTTTAACAGAATACTCAATATTGCGGAAAGGTCATGTGTTTGCGCATACTTCTATGAACACCTACTTATGATGTTAGAGCTGTTCACGTTGCAGAAAGGGAGGTGAAGAAAGATTATGGCTACATATTAGCATTGGATTAGTCCTTATTTTTTTTTCTTGCTCATGCCTGTAGTGAAACCCCGGTCCAAAGTAGCTCCTCTTAGGGACTAGGGGTTAGGTTTGAGGTGAGAGGTCAGGGTTGGGGTTAGGGTTTAGAGGTAGAGTTAGGGGTTAGGGTCGTTAGTATTAGGATCATGTTAATTAGAGTTTAGGCTTTTGGTTAGAGTGTTAAGATTAGGTGTTAGAGGCTAGGTGTTACAGGTTAGGGTTAGGGTTGGGGTTAAGTGTTATGATTAGAGTTAGGTTTAACTCAGTCTGTTCTGGTTTTAGGTGGCCTCAGGTCAGTGATCCCAGTAGAGTCCCTTACTACATGGGACATCAGGAAGACCCCAAGCTGTCTGCCCTGTGTTGGTCCTATGGTGTTTCCAATAGGCCTCCAAAGATAGGAAGTGAGATCAGACTCAGGCACATCTCTGTTGTTGCCTACTCGTTCAACATGGCACAAAAAGTCCAGGCTGGTTTAGAACAAGCTCAGTCCTCTATGCTTTAGGGAAGCTTTGAGAGCTGAAAGATCTGGAATCATAGCAAGGTGGATTTAGGTTTCCACACAGCCCAGACCTATGAACAAAATACAATGCTGAAATACTTATTCAGAAACAATGCTGATTGGGTCTGCCTGAAAGTTTAAGTCCTGCTTTCTGCTAAGAGACAGTAGGCAAACACAAGATGGGAAACAGCATGATTAATTGTAGTTAAGACATCTTGTCAGCACACCTGCTACCAGGCTGCTCTTCAGTTGTTACTGCAGAAATGAAATTTAAGGAAATAGCTGAAAGACATAATAATACTTGCTTTACATCTGTTAATGTAGAGCTTGCATGTTATTTTTTTTTTCCAAGTCAGTAAGCATGGGTATAAAAGCAAGGGAGATAAAACATTTAATTATTTTTTTCTTTATTTGAAAGGCTATGCTTTAGTTTAATTTATTTATAACACTTCATAACTTGTTACTGCATGCAAAGTAAGATCTTTCCTAAATGCATTGTAGTAAAAACATAATACAAGAGATTACTGCATAAATTTTCCATGCCTGAGAACTGGAAAGAGATTTTCTGAGAAGCTATATGATGGATTTGTGAGGTTCCACTAAATTTTAATAACTGTGAATGGCCTCCCAATGAAAACCATTATTTTACTAATAGTTCCCAGCTTGATACCCACCTATGCTATATAGATTTGGAGGTGGGGAAAGAAGCTTTTCCTCTGAATTGAAACCACAGTAGGAGCCATTCACTCTTAGGGAGCTAATTCCCATTTTTATTATCGCTAATTTTAATTTTGCTTAATTTAATGGTGGTTAAGCTGTATATAGATAGACACTACAAAATTGTCCCTCTTCTGTTGCTTTGTGTTAGATAGAGTCACACAAAAGAGCTTCCCATATGCCTTCACCTATATTTTCCTACTTATCTCTTTGACAGTAACACTTTGAGGCATTTGGTGAGATCAAAATTACAGTTTGTTGGGAAATTTTTTTCTTTTCTTTTTCTGATTGGAAAACTGTAATTCAACAACACTTTTATGGCATCTTTTAAGTTCCAACAAAAGGAAATGTTCTCCCTGTCCAAAACGGAATTTCTGATCAGTGGGAGAGGTCAGACCTGCCAGTAATTTAGTCTATTCTGCACTCACCTATCATACAAGGTATTTGGAGCAAATCCCTGTCAGAGAAGGATTTTGGCTGTCTTCATCATCTGCTTATAGACCTTGTATGGGCAGATGAAGAAGCAAGCCCTTTTTGTTGACAGCTAAGCTATCTCAACATGATCTCATATCTGCCGCAGACAAAAGCATGCATGTGTGTAACAACCAACAAACACTCTAAGTTCACAGTACGCCCTCTGCTGTGGTAACTTGTTTGTGAAACTGTACTCTGTATTATAGCCTGGGTTGCTATAAACAAATTCATTTTTAATTATAGCTCTCAATAGCTGTTTTACAGTATGAATGAGAGGAAGAGGATGCCTAGTGCTTAAGACAGGACAAAACCCCCTTTCTACCTCATTCCAAGTAAGATCTTCAAGCAGTAGCATCTTCAGGGCAAGTCATTCTCTAAAATGGAATGCTATCCTCTCCCCTCCCCCTGTTTTTTTTCTGTTTTATTTCTTTGCAAACTAGGATTTGGTATTCCAGTCACAAATGATCAGGGTCCTAGGTATTCAAATACCCATGGGAAAGCCCACCTCAGAAATTACAGTCCACACACCAGGGTAAGGAAAACACACAGGGAAATGGGATTTCCCATATGTCACCCAGTTCAGTGGGCAGACATGTGAAGCAAATCTAAGGTTGAGTTTCTGACTCTGCTGAAGAAGATGCTAAAATTTTCATTGACTTCAACAGGGCTAGGATATCTCTTCAGATCTCCTACCTTCCAGTCCTATACTCAAAACAGGAAGCTACTAAATGTAAAAAGAACATAACAAGAAAGACATTCCCTAATTTTACTTAGTGTATTTCATTAAATATTATCTCTTAGGCTAAAAAGTTTAAAGAATTACAAAAAGGACAAATGTATCCCATAGAAATTGCATCACTAATCTAATGCTATTACTTGTGGTCTTTTCAAAGACAGTACATAGGGAAATAATTTTTTCCATATTTTGATGACTTAAAAAAAGCATACAGAATCTTAACCAGTCACGGTTGTAGAAGTCATAGAATCATAGAATGGTTAGGGTTGGAAAGGACTTTAAAGATCATCGAGTTCCAATCCCCCTGCTGTGGGCAGGGACACCTTCCAGTGGACCAGGTTGCTCAAAGCCTCATCCAACCTGGCCTTGAACACCTCCAGGGATCGGGCATCCACAACTTCTTTGAGCAACCTGTTCCAGTGTCTGACCACCCTCACTGTAAAAAATTTCTTCCTAATATCTAATCTAAATCTGCCCTCTTTCAGCTTATAACCGTGACCCCTTGTCCTGTCACTACACTCCCTGATAAAGAGTGTTTCCCCATCTCTTCTGTAGGCCCCCTTTAGGTACTGGAAGGCTGCTATTAGGTCTCCTCAGAGGCTTCTTTTCTGCAGGTTGAACGACCCAAACTCTCTCAGCCTGTCCTCACAGGGGAGGTGCTCCAGCCCTCTGTTCATCTTTGTGGCTCTCCTCTGGACTCTCTCCAACAGGTCCATGTCTTTTTTATGTTGGGGGCCCCGCATCTGAACACAGTACTCCATCTGGAGTCTCATGAAAACAGAGTAGAGTAGAGTAGAGCAGAGTAGAGGGGGAGAATCACCTACTTCAACCTCCTGCTAAAGCTTCTTTTGATGCAGCCCAAGATACAGTTGGCTTTCTGGGCTGCAAGTGCATGCTGCTGGCTCATGTTGACCTTTTCATCTGGACACAGAGTCATTGACCTCAACTCTTTGAGTGTGGCCGTCTAACTAATTCCTTATCCAGTGAGTGGTCCTTCTGTCAAATCCATGTCTCTCCAACTTAGAGACAAGGATGTCATGAGGGGCAGTGTCAAAGGCTTTGCACAAGTCCAGGTAGATGATGTCAGTTGCTCTTCCCTTATCCACCAGCCCTTTAGAAGCTTTTCAATGTTAAGATTTTTTTCATCTGAGCAAATATAAGCACTGTATCAACTTCAGAGACTTTTTGTTTTGACGTTTAAAAATATGATTTGCATTAAGTAAAAGGCAGAGAACTTTTAATTTTTGCTCTGAATGTTTTGTTTTTCTGCTCTTTAAAGTAAATTATGTCACAAAATGATAGGCAGGCTCTCCTGCTTTTCTCTGCTAAAAATGCTGTAAATCATGGCTTCTCTTCATGTAAATCTGTCATGTGTAAAACATGACATGTCATGTGTAAAACATGTCGATGTGTACATACATTGCCAAATTGAATGAAAGTGTTATTTTAAACCTCAGCTGAGAATCAGAAGTGAAGTTAGCACTTCATAAAATCTATTTTCAAGAAAATAAAAAGAAAGGTAAATTTTTTCTTTCAGTAAAGTTAGAATACTGTTGTTTGGTCTGGAATATAGGTAAAACAGGGAGTGTAGTGATAGGACAAGGGGTAAGGGGTATAAGCTAAAAGAGAGTAAATTTAGACTAGACATTAGGAAGAAATTTTTCACTATGAGGGTGGTGAGACACTGGAACAGGTTGCCCAGGGAGGTTGTGGATGGCCCATTCCTGGAGGTGTTCAAGACCAGGCTGGATGAGGCTTTGAGCAACCTGGTCTAGTGGAGGGTGACCCTGCCCATGGCAGGGGGGTTGGAACTTGGTGATCTTATAGGTCCTTTCCAACCCAAACCATTCTATGATTCTATGATTCTATGATAAAACAGACTGACGGTTTTAGAATTTGTCGGGGTCTCAATTATTCCTAACCATTATAATAATAAAAATATTATAAGATCTCAAAGGGCACATGTTCTAAGGATGAAATAAACTTGCTGGGACCTGATTTGCCTTTCACTTATGTAAAAATAATTTTAACTTTTTTGAATTTGTTTCTGGAATTACCATATTATTGAAGTATTAGGGGAGCAATTTTAAACACACAGTTTTGGGACCAGAAGAAAACATATAATATAAATGGGATAAACTTGCAGTTGATTGATTCGGTCTCTGGAGCCTGTATTTTCTGGTAAATTACCATTTTTACCATTACAAAGTTTTCTCTAAACAGCTTACACTGAATATGAGTTGATATCAGATCTCTAAATACCAAGCACAATCAGTCTGAATACATCTAATTTATTCAAAATAGTTTATTGTATCTCCTTTTCCTGTTATAGGCAGGGAACTCATTCCTTTTCCTCCAGTGTTATTTGGCCTATTCAGCTGTGCACAGTTAGAAAATGGAAACACGGTTACCATACAAAAATATTCAGCACAAAAAACAACCCCTTTGCATGTTCTGCTGCATGTAGTTAGTTCCCTTTGAAATAAAGCAGATACTTACCACACTTCTGGGTTTCTTACAGCTACAGGGAGATCTGCGTTTGGGTTAGAGTGTTGCCACTAATAAACACTAATAAAGTAATATTTTAAAGTTCATAATAATCCTTTCTATATGGTATACAATGTGTTCTTTTCCCGATGTGTTTTTATGTTTTAGTTTCCTAGTACCCCATTCAGTAACTAAATATGTGAATTAGTAATAAATTTGAAGTCAAGCCCATTCTGTCCTCTCTAGTAAGTGATAAACGATCTCCCTGCCTTTATTTTGACTCATGTGTTTTCTCAATCCTGTTTTGCTATTGTCGCCCCTGCCCACAGAGCAAGGACCTGGGGAGCAAGTGTCTGTGCAGGTGCTTTGCTGACAGCCAAGGCCAACCCATTATACTTGGCTCACTTTCAACTTCCTTTAAAGATCTTGTTCACTTTAAAGATTGGATTGCAATGTCAGAGACAAGCAGGACAGCCCCCAGGGAACATCCTTTTGTGAAACTGACTGGACATTTGCGGCTTTATAATGATTCCTAAGTGGTTGTAAATATATGAGAAGATTGCCTTTTTAGCCTATGAAAGCCGTGTTTTTTCTTAAGAGTCTTTAGTGATGGAGATGTTAAAAATTGCTCTAATATAAGAGCAGTACATTATCTGGATCCTCCTTAATCTTCAAACCATTTGCCTTGTAAACCAGACTCAACAACATATTGCTCTATGATCCTCCTAAACCCCTTTTTAAGGTTGGTGAATACAGTTTTGTTTCTGTTCTGGTACAGTGGCTTTGTGAAACAACACTGTTACACACTATGGCTAATAATTTTGCTGTTTCATGTTAGAGTTTCTTTCCTACTTTTGAGTGACTTTTCTGCTTTGGATACCAGCGATTTGTTGCTGTGTATTTCATTGATTAGATGAATTTAATTAATTTCATTCATTAGATGGTGGCATTGATTAGCTGCCATTGGCTGTTCAGTTTGGGACAATGCCTTAGACTCTTTCCTCATGAAAAATTGTTCCAGGGTAAGAATTCGTAAGGCAGCTTTCTAGGTTGTTCAAACATAGAAGAAATTTTAAACATCACAACCCTTCACTCTGACACGTGCACCTCTCCTTCATTTAGCAATCCCTTCCCTAACACAACACAATTTTAGAGTGGAAAAAAAATAGGTTAGACCAGGCATCCCAGGATATCCAAGAATGCAAAGATGCCTCTGAGCACATTTTTGCAGGACATGGCCCACCCGGGGTTACGTGGTTGGCTAGTTCTTCTGTCCACTGTAAAGCTGAGGGAACATATCCTGCCTTCCCAATTCCCACATTATTCCTCTCTGTGTGGTGACTGTCCATCCACATAAAGGTCAGAGAGCATCTGATGTTACTCTGCACATGTTATAGTTTTGTGTGGGGGATTTTGTCTGGTAGCAGGGAGTGGCGTAATGGCTCCTTAAAAAACTGCTAAGAGTTCCCCTAGCTTCCAGTCTGCTGCTGGCGGCAAGGGAGGGGTTACAGTGGTGGCTCCTCTTTTAAATGACTCTTAACGAGTCACCCCCCCACCCAAGCATTTAGTAACGGGGGAGTGGGGGAAGGGACACCACCATCACTTAGCCTTTTTGTAAGAAACTGCAGGCCAGGGCTGAGCTAATCTGCGCCTCTGCGAATAACATATTTA
>NW_010111842.1:0-1080 GCF_000699245.1 Pterocles gutturalis
CAGGGTGGTCATTGGTTGGGTGACACCCCTGGGTGCCATCGTCACCGTGTCCATGGGTTGGGTGTTGGGCCAGGTGACATCCATGGGTGCAACACTCATTGTCCCCAAGGGTTGGGTCATGGTGCCCACGGGTTGGGTGCCCATGGGTTGGGTGTCGAGTTGGGTGACACCCATGGGCGCCATTGGTCATTGTGGCCATGGGTTGGGTGTCAAGTTGGGTGACACCCATGGGCGCCATTGGTCATTGTGGCCATGGGTTGGGTGTCAAGTTGGGTGACACCCATGGGCGCCATTGGTCATTGTGGCCATGGGTTGGGTGTCAAGTTGGGTGACACCCATGGGTGCCATTGGTCATAGTGCCCATCGGTTGGGTGGCATCCATTGGGTATTGAGTTGGGTGACACCCATGGGTGCCGTGCTCATGGTGCCCATCGGTAGGGTGACATCAGTTGGGTGTCAAGTTGGGTGACAAGTTGGGTGATACCCGTGGGCGCCATTGGTCACAGTGGCCATGGGTTGGGTGCCATCGCTTGGGTGTCGGGTTGGGTGACAACCACGGGTGCCACGCTCATGGTGCCCATCGGTTGGGTGGCATCAGTTGGGTGTTGAGTTGGGTGACACCCATGGGTGCCCATTGGTTGGGTGTCAAGTTGGGTGACACCCATGGGTGCCATTGGTCATGGTGGCCATAGGTTGGCTGCCATCCATTGGGCGCTGGGTTGGGTGACACCCATGGGTGCCATGCTCATGGTGCCCATCGGTTGGGTGACATCAGTTGGGTGTTGAGCCGGGTGACACCCATGGGTGCTCCCCCCCCGTGTCATCCCCCCCAAGCCCCACTTCGGCAAACTGATGAAGCGCAAATGGCTGCGGAGCTCCGACGCCTTCGACGCCATCGTCCTCCTCGTCACCGCCTTCGCCCAGCGCCTGCACCCACTGCGCCCAGAGCCCTACCAGGTGGGTGCCACCCACTGCCGTCCCCAGGGGGGTGACACGTCCTCAGCGTCCCCCCTGACCCCCCCGTCGTCCCGCAGGCGCTGGTGAGCGAGCTGCACCGGCGTGTGGTGCTGGAGTACGTGC
>NW_010111843.1:0-2041 GCF_000699245.1 Pterocles gutturalis
GCTTCAGAGCTCTCAGAGAACACCACCCTGGTGGTTTTTACCCAAATGTCTGTTGAACCAGTACAAACTCTGTATTTCAATGCTTCCACTTGTGATCCAGGCTTCACCCAGCTGCCACGGGCCCTGGCTGGGCCCACCACAGCCCTTCTTCTCACACCAGTGTGAGGGAAGGCAGCCACTCTTCTAGGCCAGGCAAAGGGCTCCAGCCCCGCTTCTGCAAAGCTGCCCAACACCTTCTCCCCTCCAGTCAGCAACAGCACAGGGCACTACCACAAGTTCACAGCCAAGGCCATACTTTCTTCCAGGTCAAGCTGCTAATTTTCCTTCAGAGAGAAAATATCCACTTCCACCTTCTCCATACCTCTGCCTCAGAGGCAGGTTTGACTAGAAAGAAAGGCACTTCCTCACCCCAGCGTTTTGTAGGCTGGGAGCTGGCTCTGATTTGCTGCGGCAGCCCCTGGACATTAGCATGGTTAATTCGGACCAGCTGGGGGGTGCTGCAGGCCCTGGGAGACGCGGTGGGAACACGGCCAGCACCAGGTGTGAGTGATCCAGGGGATGTGGTGGGAGAACCTTGCTGGAAGGGCTAGGAGTTAGGGGAATTCAGCATCAAGTTTCAGGGTTTCCAGGCTGCGTAATTGGGGCTCACCTACCAGCCCAGCCGCCTTTCAAAGGGCACCAGGTGTTGGGGCTTCAAAAGTTGTTCTGGATCGAGGTAATATGAAGGAAAGTTGTCCCTTCTGCTCTGCTTTTCTTGTCCTTTACAAAACCAGTATGCTTCCTGAGAGTACCAGCAATCTTACAAAGCCTCCAAGATTCTCCACAGACCCAGAGCTTCCCCAGTTCTAGACATGAGATGTGGAAAAAACTCCACTCCTCTATCTGTCTTACTGACATCTACCTAAAGATACAGCCTCTGTGAGTGAAAAGTGGCCAACAAAAAGATGTCCTTCAATACTCGGCTGTGACTGACTACTGAACTTAGAAATGGACTTCATTCACACCCTAGGGGTTTTTTAATGGTGGAGGTCTGCCCATGTTGGTATTAGTGCAAGGGTAGTGTAAAGTCGACTTGAAAGTGCACGTGTAAAAATACTGAATTTGTAATATTTTACTGTCTCGTGAAAGGCATCTCATTTGGACACGGAACATTTCTGCAGTGAGTAAGCATTTCTGTGAATTACAATATACATAGTACCCCAGAGATTTAAATTTTTATGGAAAGTTGCACATTTCTGAGCTGCAAATACTGTGTGTGCTTAGTTAACAGTTTTATGAGCAGCCAAGTTGTAGTTGCTATCAGGTATAATTTTCTGCTGTGTGCTCTTCTTTACTTCACATCAAGTGTAAAGGTTACTCTTAGGAGAAAAACACCTTTCCACTGAGACGCAATCTTTTTTTTGGTATGGTCCCTATTTCTGGCTTCCACTGTTCTGCTGCTGTCAATATCCAGGTTCTGTACGAGGTGACTTACACATTGAGTGCCCCTTCCTTCACTCATTTTTAATAATAAAGGATCTACAGACATAATTATTTTTTCATGCTTTTGTGCATTTTCTGAGGAAGTAATTTTTCCTTTTATATGACTACTCTTATCCAATTTTACCAATTTTTACAAATATTCTGGTTACAATTAAGACTGAAATAGAGCCACACTGTTTAAACTATACAATGGGGACTGAAGAAGCCAATACTTAGGACCAGCCTGACCAGTCCGTAGCCTTTTTCCTAGAATTTTCAGGGTCCTTAAGATTTAAAAGGATTCTCAGTTAACTATAGCAACTCTGAAACTGGGCAAAATTGTCAGGGATAGTTCAGTGAAGGTCTCTGCTAAATTAAAGCAAAAACGGGAACAAGATACTAAGATGTATAAGGAATGAGACTAATATCGATAGTATTTATGAGGCACTTGGGTACAGAGGTAATACTGTTCTCAATATTGATCAGTATTGGATAAGTTACGTGACAAAAAGTGATTAAGGTGGAAAAGGCTATCATTTGAAAAGAAACTTAAAAGATGGGATTGTTTACATTCAGCAGG
>NW_010111843.1:2072-3939 GCF_000699245.1 Pterocles gutturalis
ACAGAAGGCAATATTTTAACAATAAAAATATTTCAAATATTTCCATGCATCTCATAATGCTACAGGAGATTTGCCCTCTGTCTCTGTGCATATACATAGAAACTGTATTATAATGTGACTTATCCAACTAAAATAAATCCTTATTAAGGGAGAGGGGGTTAGAAATAGCAATTATAATGGATTTTTGGCATGGAGGGCAGGTAACTCCCTTACTGAGTGATGTAAATGAGATCAGAATTTAGTCCAAGGATCTGTTCTCCATTTCTAAACTGGTTACCTCCCACTATGGCAGATGTGAATACATATGGGAGAAGGAACAGAACAGATCCATCTAGTGGGAGGACAGGAACAATATACATATTGCTGTATTATATGTGACTACGAAGCAATATTAAAATTTTCACCTCAACATAAGCATATGTATGTGTTCCATGTATGATGTATCTTGCACTTTTAATAAGCATTACATTTAAAATCAGGTAAAGTGATACAATATAAAGATATGATACAGGAAAATCAGAAGTTATATCATCAGCTATTCTTTAAATCAACACATTCTGCTATATTAGCTCTATAGCTAATGTTAGCTTTAATATTTTCCTGTGTTTGAGCTTGGTGTCCTTTAAATATACCTAATATGAACTGAAATATTTCTCCTAAGTAATAGGCCACAGCAGAACTTTTTTTTTTCTATTTCTTCATTCTTGCCCTGTCTGTATTCTTATTCTTAATGCCCATTGTATTTTTTATTTTTTCAAGTGATGGCTTTTTTTCAATACATTTTCCTAAGTCAATGATGGTCATTCCTTGTGATGGGATGTTATTGATGTTTGTGTCAAATAGTAATAAGCTACATTTTCAACAAAAGAGCTAAACATTATGATGGAATATCATCCAGAAAGTTTCTGAATTGTAAAAATGTGTACATTATGCAAAATTAGGTCTTGCCTGAAGGGTGAGAGACAAGAAGTCTTAAAGTAAGTTGACACAGTTTGTGAAGTGAGAAACAGACTTCATTCTTGTGCAGTTTTTAAAACATTAGGAAATTCCAAAGAGAAAAGCCCAGTTAAACTGAAAATAACATAGTTCCACAGATCTGAAGTAAACATTTACTGAGATGATTCATTTGCTGGTGTGAATGTCCAGCAGCTTGGCAAACGAGAGTCAGACATGTCTGGTTGAACGTTTAATGGGACATGCATTTCATGAATAGTTTAACCACGTTTTTCCAAGATTTTCACATGTCTATCCAAAGCAGAAATAGCAATTCAGCTGCTGATTTGTTTTCTCTCTCTATTCTATTGTAAACGATGTTTTCAAAATGGATTTGTTGCTGCCATAGAAAAGTGCTTTTGATGATGAAAAATGCATTAGATCAAGTTATTCCTTTGACATGGGCACAGCCTTGCAGGAAAAGGCTAAAGATATCATATGATACTGGAAGATGTAATTCTTGCCCCCCAAGATGATAGGGGTAGACCCTAGCAGGAAGATGCACCCATTCACCTGCCTGTTGCGTCATGCACCAGTTTTATTCCTGCTCTGTTAGCGCATGTGACTGGCTGGAAGTAAGAGAGAAATGATACAGCTTGCAAAAGATGGTGGAAGTTTCCAGCACAATGACAAGAAACTAGGAAACGAAAGGAGAGGTTAAAAACCTCTTACAGCTATCTTCTCTCTAGAAAATATTTGCTTAGGCCTAGATGCTGTTTTACACAATTTCTGGGAACTTGAGTATATACAGCAGTAATCAATGCTGCAAGCTGTTAAACATTCACCTGAAAACTTGCTTGCAGTTACACCTAGGAGGGACCACTGTGGTCAAGAGTATATAAAGAAAAAAAACAAAAGGTTGATTACTGTCCTG